>NW_021820717.1:65458-260402 GCF_901001135.1 Rhinatrema bivittatum | reverse complement strand
GCTGTAGCTAAAAGTGACTCTCCACAAGAGTATTCCACAGGTTTGCCAACTTTCTGTCCAGAAACCCATTTGCTGTTGATGAGAAGTAGTAGATATGTCCATCGGAAGTGTCAGCAACCTCTGACTCTAGATCTCATTAAGGAGACAGAGCATATCCTGAATGTACAGATTTGACTAATTAATATGCATGACACATTACTCATTACTCTGGCCATGCTATTGTGCAATCACGGCTCATTGCCGTCATTTGCTCTCCTTCAGATAGGATGAGCACCAGAAACTTAATGATCTCATTTGATGCATTCTACCATCAGAGTGTGGGATCTGCCCCAGATCCCTTTTTGTACACTCATTAATGACCTTTTCAGGCTTTTTAAAGCTTTCAAGGAGCCTCTTTTCAACCCTAGGACTGCTATAGTTTACCTAAATATCTTGAATAGTTTTATTTCCCCTTCACTTATTATTAGCACATGATGGACATAAAGTTATGGATACTCTGATTTTGTTTCTCCTCTTACGCTTGGAAATATGTTGGATGGGGATTATTTTGGGGATTACTTCAAGTATTATTATTTGTAATCGTTATTCAGATTGGACATTTCAATAAGATATTTATGAAAAATAGCTTTATTGGAAACTGTTATGTTAGTGGACCCTTGTTCGAAGTAGATGGCTACCGTCGAAGGGGCGAGGCCTCTTGGACTGTAGAAGCTTGCTAGAAAACTTCACCCTGGAAGCACGTGACCCCCCCAGGGAGCCTTAGGGGTCCAGCTGCTGGAACTTAGGCGACTCCTCTGAGAAGCTGTAGAAGGTCTGGATGCAGGCGCCTCCTGCAGGTCGTGGGTTCCAGCGGCTGTGCCTCCAGCAGGTCCGACAGTCTGAGAACGGAGTGGAGGAAGAGTCCAAAGCCGGTCCGAGAGTCAATTACCAGCGGGGTCCGAGTCCAGTCCAGGGTCAAAGCCAAAAGAAAGGGTCCAGAGCTGTACCGGGTCAAGACAGAAGAAGGGTCCAACGCCGTACCAGGATCAAGCCAGAAGGGGTCCAACGCCGTTACCATATCAATCCAGGAGAAATCCGCGCCGTACCAGGATCAAGCCAGGAGAAGACACGTCCACCAGTCCAGAGGTCAGGAGCCAAGAATCATCCACGGAGCAGGGGAAGAAAGCGGGAAGAAAACCAAGAGCCAGGAACACGCAGGCAGGAACCGATACCAAGGCAAGGTCTGAGAGGCAGACCTTGCCTTTAAACCCCTGGAAGAGGAACAGCATCAGAAGGGAGCCATGACATGTTCCTGTCATGGCCCCTTTAAATTTATTCTTCAGCCGCAGCGCGTGGCTCTAAGAAGCCAGGAAGGGGGAGGAATCATCGCAGTCCCGCTGGGCTCCACAGCTGGCCAGGACAGTGGCCCAGGCCGCGAGAAGATCGTCGGAGGAGGCTCCCCCGATGTCTCCGGTGATAGCTGCTCCTGGCCGCGGTCCGCCGCGGCTGGCGGCCATATCGGTTGGCCCCCGGTCGTGGCTTGCTGCGGCCGGCGGCCATACATTACCCCCCCTTTAGGCCTCCCTCTAGAAGGCTTGGGCTTATCTGGATGCTCATTGTGAAAGTTCTGGAGAAGTGTTTTATCCAGGATGTTTCTTTGCCGGTTCCCAGGAATTCTCTTCTGGTCCGAATCCTTCCCACGACACGCAAGTACTCCCATGTGCGACCTCGTTTACGGACATCAAGTACCTCATGCACCTGATAAATCGTCTCATCTTCTGCCCTAGGCGGTTAAGGCTTCAGGAATCTGCGAGTGGGCCAAGTGAGGACCAATGGCTTCAACAGAGACGTGAAAGGAATTGTGGATCCGTAACGTTGCTGGCAGACGAAGTTGATAGGTCACGGGCCCCAGCTGTCGAAGCACTGGAAAGGGCCCGATATAACGGGGAGCTAGTCACATAGACGGAACCCTCAGACGGATGTGTCGGTGCTCAGCCATACTTTTTCACCTGGGAACCGAGGACCAGGTTTGAAGATGTCGATCGGCAAATTTCTTGGCGGAGAGTGCTGCTTTATGCAACATCTGTTGAGTATGAATCCAAAGTCTTTTTAATTGTGCAGCCGTGAGATGGGCTGCTGGGGACGGAACGGTAAAGGCAGTGGTGGTCTGGGTTGACGTCCAAATATGATCTGAAAAGTGAAGCCCCCGTAGCAGTACAGGCATGAGAATTATGAGAAAATTCAGCCCAAGAAAGAAGAGTCGCCCAATCATCTTGGCGAGAATTGACATATATTCGCAGAAATTGTTTTAATGTACGATTTGTACGTTCAGCCTGTCCATTGGCTTGTGGGTGAAACGCCGTGTGAAGTCCAAAGAAATGTGAAATTTTTACAGAGATTGGCCAATAACGTGCTGTGAACTGGGGACCACAGTCAGAAACAATGTGCTGTGGCAGGCCATGAAGTCGGAAGATATGGCGCATAAATAATTGAGCCAACTGAGAGCAACGGGAGGGAGGGTAAGGGAATAAAGTGGGCCATTTTTGAAAACCGGTCCACTACCACCCATATAACAGTATTACCCTCTGAGGGCGGAAGTTCACGATGAAATCTGTGGAAATGTGTGTCCACGGTTTGGAGGGTGCTGGTAATGGTTGTAACAGCCCTTGTATTCTCCCTGTAGGAATCTTATGTTGGGCACAGGTTGGACAAGAGGCCACATAAGCTTTTATGTCCTTACACATTCCAGGCCACCAATAGTATTGCTGTAAGAGTGTCTGAGTCCGGGCTCGTCCAGGGTGTCCTGCTAGTTGTGAATCATGTCCCCAGGCCAATACTTTATTCCGCAATCTTTTGGGAACCACCGTTTTACCAGGTGGAACAGTAAAAGTAGCAGCTAGGGTGATACAGGCCGGATCTATAATATGCTGAATGGGTTCCTCTATGTTAAAAATGATCGGGACAAGGCGTCAGCTTTGATATTTTTGCTAGCTGGGGATACCTTTTCAAAATGGAAACGTGTAAAAAAGAGTGCCCAAAGCTTGGCGCGGTTCAACCGTTGAGCCTGTTGAAGGTATACCAAATTCTTATGATCCGTGTATACCGTTATACGGTGTTGCGCTCCCTCCAGCCATTGCCGCCACTCCTCAAACGCCAGTTTTATGGCCAGCAATTCCTTGTCCCCGATGGAGTAATTACGTTCCGCTGGAGAAAACTTCTTTGAAAAATAGGAGCAAGGATGGGAGGTCCCCGAAATGTCATTCTGGCTTAAAACAGCTCCTACTCCTTCAGCAGAAGCGTCCACCTCCACAATAAATGGCCGATTAGGGTCGGGATGTCGAAGACATGGTTGTTGTAGGAAGGCGTTCTTAAGGGCCTGGAAAGCCTCTTCAGCCTCAACTGACCAAGCTTTGATGTTAGCTCCCTTACCGTCAAAGCCGTGAGAGGAGCTGTTAATTTAGAAAAGTTCTGAATAAAACTTCGATAATAATTCGCAAATCCAAGAAGCGTTGAAGCGCGTAATCCATTAGGCTGGGGCCATTCTTAATGCATTTCAGCTTGGCGGGATCCATTTGAAACCCCTGTTTCGAAATAATGTACCCCAGGAAGGGTAAAGATTCTCTTTCAAAAATGCATTTCTCAATCTTGGCATACAGTCTGTTCTCTCTTAGACGTTGTAAGACTTGGATGACATGTTGCCGGTGAGACTGTAGACTGGAAGAAAAAATAAGAATATCGTCCAAGTAGACCACTACACAAACGTAAAGTAAATCTCGAAATACTTCATTGATGAAGTGTTGAAACACAGCAGGAGCATTAGTCAGTCCGAATGGCATAACAGATACTCGTAATGACCATCTCTTGTGTTAAATGCTGTTTTCCATTCATCACCTTCACGAATCCTGATTAAGTTATAGGCTCCTCTGAGATCCAATTTAGAAAATATCCGGGCTCCTTGTAAACGATCAAAAAGTTCAGCAATTAAGGGTAGTGGGTAGCGGTCCTTTATGGTGATGGCATTGAGTCCGCGGAAATCAATACATGGCCTCAGGGTTCCATCCTTTTTCCCTACAAGAAGAAACCAGCTCCGGCTGGCGAGGTAGAGCGTCGAATGAACCCTTTTTGTAGATTTTCCTGAATATAGCTGGTCATCGCCTGAGTCTCTGAAGCGGATAATGCATAGACCTTCCCTCGGGGAGGCGAGGCTCCTGGAACTAGGTTAATGGCACAGTCGAACTCTCGATGCGGAGGCAAGATATCAGCAGCCTTTTTAGAGAAGACATCTGCAAATTGACTATACTGTGCGGGCAACCTTCTAGCCGTGCGATGCAGACGTAGCTGTCGGTTGGTATGGATTCCCGTAGACAGGTTTCTTGACAGGTAGATCCCCATTGCAGAAGCTTCAATGTTGTCCAATCAAACTGAGGGTTATGCCGTTGTAACCAGGGGATACCCAATACCACGGGATGTATGGCTTTCTGGATGACATAAAAAAATTTGTTCGTAATGTTTGGGGGCGATGTGACACGCCAGAGGAACAGTTTGGTGGGTTATTCTTCCTGGGAGGATCTCCATGAATAGAGGATATGATCAACGGCGTAGGACAAAGTTGAAGAGGAATATGGAGTTTCTCCACGATATCTTGAAGGATGAAACTCCCGCCGGCACCGGAGTCTACTAAGGCCATGGTAGAAATTGGAGGTCCTTCAGTGCCAAAGAGATCCGAAGAGTGAGTGGGGGAGCTGGAGAGGTAATGCCTAGGGTTACTCCCCCGCCGGAGCCTAGGCTTTGAGGTTTCCCGGACGGATCGGGCAACGGGCTATGAGGTGACCCGTTCCTCCACAGTACAGACAGAGGCCAGCACGACGGCTCTTTGCCGTTCTTCCGGGGAAAGAGGACCACGCCCCAGTTGCATAGGTTCTTCTATATTTCCTCTGGAAGCCGGAGTAGTTTGAGAGACAGTCGGTACTGGACGAGGGAGTTCCAGGAGGTGGTTCTTCTGGAGTTAGCTCCTTCCGGCTCTTTCTTGCAGGCGACAGTCAATCCGAGTTACTAATTCAATAATAGAGTCCAAGGACCTTGGTAGTTCACGAGCTGCCATCTCATCCTTGATCTTCGACGACAGACCCTCCAGGTATATGGAACGCAAACAATTCTCCTCCCAGTGAAGTTCTGAAGCCAGTGTTCTGAACTCGATGGTATAATCTGCGAGAGCTCGGTTCCCTTGTCGAAGTTGCAAAAGTTTAGAACCGGCTACTACCTGCTTCCCAGGGTCATCGAAAACTGCGAAAAAGTTCCAAAAACTTTTGAAGATCTTGTAGAATTGGGTCTGATTGTCGCCAATAGGGAGAAGCCCATGCCAGGGCCTTCCCTCCAGAGCGACAGAATGTAGGTAGTCTTGGTGAGGTCGTCTGGGAACAAAGAGGCTTGGAGTTGAAAATGCATGCTGCACTGGTCGATGAATCCTTGACACAACTGAGGATCCCCTGCATAGCGTGGAGGTATGGGTAGTGGAATAGTAGTTCGAGCGGGGTTTGACGTCAACGCGGGCATGGCGGCAGAGGCAGCTTGAGCCGCTGCCATGGAGTCCAGGCGTGCATTAAGTCGTTCTAGGGATGAAGCCATGGATTCTAGAATACGTGTTGTTCCATGACTTCTGGGCCAGTCCTGGAATGGCTTGCCGAGCCGAGGCCTCTGCCGGGTCCATGGCCTTGGTATTCTGTTATGTTAGTGGACCCTTGTTTCGAGGTAGATGGCTACCGTCGAAGGGCGAGGCCTCTTGGACTGTAGAACTTGCTAGAAGACTTCACCCTGGAAGCACGACCCCCCCAGGTGGAGCCTAGGGGTCCGGCCGCTGGGACTTAGGCGACTCCTCTGAAGACTGTAGAAGGTCTGGATGCAGGCGCCTCCTGCAGGTCGGGTTCCAGATGGCTGGCGCTTCCAGCAGGTCGCGACAGTCTGAGAACGGAGTCGAAGAGTCCAAAGCCGGTCCGAGAGTCAATATACCAGTGGGTCCGAGTCCAGTCCAGGGTCAAAGCTGAAGAAGGTCCAGAGCCATACCGGGGTCAAGCCAGAGAAGGGTCCAATGCCGTACCAGGATCAAGCCAGGAGAAAGGTCCAACGCCGTACCAGGATCAAGCCAGGAGAAGACACGTCCACCAGTCCAGAAGTCAGGAGCCAAGAATCAATCCACGGAGCAGGGAAGAAGAGCGGGACGAAGAACCAAGAGCCAGGAACACACGCAGGCAGGAACCTCGATACCAAGGCAAGGTCTGAGAGGCAGACCTTGTCTTTAAACCCCTGGAAGAGGAAGCAGCATCAGAAGGGAGCCACGACATTTCCTGTCGTGGCCCCTTTAAATTTAGTCTTCAGCCGCGCGCGCGGCTCTAAGAAGCCAGGAAGGGGGACGAGTCATCGCAGCCCCGCTGGGCTCCACGGCTGGCCAGGACAGTGGCCCAGGCTGCGAGAAGATCGTCGGAGGAGGCTCCCTGCTCCTGCAGGAGCCTCCGGGTTCCCCCGATGTCTCCGGTGAGTAGCTGCTCCTGGCGGCGGTCCGCCACGGCCCAGCCATGACGGTCGGCCCCGGTCGTGGCTTGCTGCGGCCGGTGGCCATAACAGGAACCTTGTTATCCTCTTCAGAGGGGTAATTTTAAAAGGTATTTCTGTGGGTAAAACAGTGTTTTATGCACTGAACGAGCTTTTGGAAAAGTTGCCTGCCTGATATGCAGATAAACATACAAACCTTTGTCATGGTCACACATACGTTTACCTGGACTGAGTGGAGGCATTCCAGGTGGGAGAGATGGGGAGGGGGCATTGATCTTATGTGCATGCTTTTGGATATTAAAAAGTATGCCACATACATTTTCAAGGAAACTATGCGCAGACATTTTAGCAGGTGTAACTTGTGCAGGTTGGTTTGGTGGGATAACATGCAAAGCGGACTTAAGTGCATACGTTAGCTTTGAAAATTGGTCTAACTGTTGTATGCATTGCCTACATTTTTTTTCATGATGTTACAAAAGTTATCCCCTAAATGGGTGAAAGAACACTATTGTGTTTATGTATAGCTTATCAGTTCTAGTAATATAGTCTCATAGTAGATGATGGCAAAAAAAGATGAGTTGGCCCATCCAATCTTCCTAGTTATTACTGTCCATCCTACTAAGCTGCCAGTCAGAGGGCATGTAAGCTATCACTCCTTATCCATGACAGTTCTGAGCAGTAAAGTGTAGCTGTTAAAGTTATTAAAATGAAATATGGGTGTTAAGATTTATTTATTTATTTAGTTAGTTGTTAGTTAGTTAGTTAGTTAGTGCTTTTCTATACCGACATTCATGATACAGATCATATCATATCGGTTTACATGGAACAGGGGGAAAATAACATTAACATAAACAAGGAGAAAGCGAAAGTTACAATGAAACAGGGGTACTCAAACTGGGAAGAAGAGGAGCCAGTAGCAGAGGAAAATCGGAACTATAACAATATCAATAAAAAAGATACTTTTGCTTTCATTTTTTCTTTTATTTATATATATATAATATAATATATATATATTATATATTTTATTATATATACATTTATTATATATATTTTATATAATAAATTCATATATATAATATATATAATAAATATATATTTTATTTATATATCTTATATATATATATATATATATATATATATATATATATATATATATATAAGATACAATAAATAACATATCGATAAATAAGATCTTTTGCTTTCATTTTTCTGTTTTATCTTTTCTGTTTTATCTTTTCTTATTCCAGTGGCCAATCAAAATGGAAAAAATGAAAGAGGCAAATCACACTGAAGCGACGGAATTCATCATTCTGGGGTTCTCTGATCTTCCTGAGATGCAGTTCCTTCTTTTCATGTGTTTCTAATTATTTATCTGATGTCCATGATGGGGAACCTTCTTATTATTTCTATAGTATGCTCTGAACCTCGTTTGCAAACTCCCATGTTCTTCTTTCTCATCAACTTGTCCTTCCTAGAAATCTGTTATGTGACTGTCACAGTGCCTAAATTTTAGCAATGCTCATAACACAATATAAATCATCTCTTTCACACAGTGTATGACCCAGATGCATCTCTTCCTGTCCTGCACAGGTACAGAGTTCTACCTTCTCACAGCCATGGCCTATGATCGCTATGTTGCCATCTGCAATCCCTTGCGTTACACTATCATCATGAACAGGAAAGTCTGCATAGTTCTCGCCATTTTTCATGGATGGTTGGCTTTCTAAATCCAGTTCCCCACACTCTTATTCTTTCACAATCCTCTTTCTGTATCTCCATTGAAATTAACCATTTCTTATGTGACCTCACAGCACTGATGGCCCTGTCATGTTCAGGGATTGCTGTCATTGAAATTATAATCTATATTCAAGGTTCAGTTTTAGCTTTTACCCCTTTCATGTTAACAGTTACATCGTATGTTTACATTATTTTTGCCATCCTGAAAATCCGCTCTGCTAAGGGTAGACAAAAGGCCTTCTCCACCTGCTCCTCCCACCTCACAGTCGTCATTTTTTTTGGAACCTCTTTTGGTGTGTACATGAGAACCAAGTCTGCCTCCTCCATGGATGTTAACAAAATACTTGCTGTGGTGTATACAACTGCAGTTCCACTGCTCAATCCCTTAATTTATAGCCTGAGAAACAAGGAACTGAATCAAACTCTCTTTAGAGCAACCAATAGAGTGAAGAACTATTTTTTCCTCCAGAATTAATAAAATGTTGCATGCAGTATTTGGGACAAGATCTTAGGAATGAGTGGAAAATTTGTGTAGAGATCTATGGGAAATCAGAATCTGGATTATACCAATCAGAGTACATCCAAAGAAATAAAAGTACAGTATCCTTGCACATATGGTAATCTTGTAGTAAGAACAAGGGCTTGGTAACCTGGACTTGCGCTGGCTCTGTCATATATACGATGGTATTCTCCTCCTGCATGGCATCAAAATTTACATAAATTCATGCCCAGGAATAATACGGGCTGGAGCCAAGGACAATCTATTCAGTCCATATTCTTTTCTTTATAATATTCCAGAAATTACTTGATCCTTGGCTTTATCTGCATTTCCTGTCCACTAAGGATCCTCTGTGATTAGAGAATGCTTGTTGAATGCTATTTTTCCCCCTCCACTGGCAGCAGTGGGAGGAAATTCAATGCATCCAGAAGTTTTTTTCTTTTTGGGAAGTATTTCCTTTGTATTACTAAAAGATTTTCCACTTTTTTTGTGCGCATTATATCATGAGGAATTTGAAAGAGTCTATCATATTCTCCCTCCCCCTCTCCTTTAGGTCATATATAATTACGTCATTGGGACTAATTTCATGCTGCTTATGGTAGCCCTTCACTGAATCTCCTCTGTCTTTTCTCTTTTGGAATGAATTTCCCAGAATAGACCACAATACTCCAAATGAAGTGTCACTAGTGAATTATTTAGAGTCCTTATCACCTTTCTTTCCATAGTCATACTTCCTTTCATCTTAATATTGTATTTTACCTCTGCCTGGTCGTGCTGTTGTTAAGGTTGTGGACCCTTGAGTTGGCGTGAGTGGCGGTGGCCACCGAGGGATTGCCCCCAATGGAACTCGTCTCCAGGACGTGGCGCTGGTGAGGACAACCTGGCAGGACCTTCACCTATACCAGCCCTGGTTCCCCACAGGTTGAGCCCTTGGGTGCCGGGCCGGTAGGACTTAGGTGCAGGTGCCTCAGTGAAGCAGGTGAACAACGGAGACAGGTTCAGCAGTCCAGGTCTGGGCAGGAAGCAAAGAGATGAATGGAGTACAGGCAGCAGGTCCGGGGCAGGCAGCAGACAGTCAAGAATGGAGAACCAGGTCAGGGGTCGAGATGGGCAGCAGACAAGCAGAGACGAGTAGACGAGTCGAGGTGAAACCTGGAGATCAAGCTGAGGACTGGATAGCTGGGACTGTGAAGCAAGGACGAGGCTAGAAGCAGGATCACCAGGACTGGAATGAAGGCAGGAACTGGATCAAGGCAGGTTTTGGATCAAGGCAGGACATCAGGATCAGCAACTAGCACTCCGAAGAGAAGACCTGAGCTCTGCTGTGGGTTTAAATACCCCTCCAGAGTGATGTCATCTTCTGGACCTAAGATGAGTTTTCCCGCCGTAGCCCCATTAAAGGGTGGGGCCTCCTGCGCGCATGCCTAGGGAGAGCCCCCCCGCTGAACGGAAGAGGATGCTGTTGCAGCCATGCGGCAAGCCATGGCCGGCCTGCTGCGGAGTGGACCGCGCCACGCCGGGCCGCGGTGAGAAGAGAAAGGGGGGCTGGCCAAGGGTTTTGTGGCCTGGCACCGCAAGAGTACCCCCCCTCTTACACCCCTCACAGAAGGGCCGGGCTTGCCAGGATGCACGCGATGGAAATGCTGGAGTAAGGATTTGTCTAAGATATTAGATGAAGGCTCCTAGGAATTTTCCTCAGCACCAAAACCTTCCCAAGCAATTAAATATTCCCAGTGTCTGTGATGCCGACGAACATTCAAGATATCCTAGACCTGGTAGATGGGATCATCTTCGGATGCCACTGCTGGAGGTTTAGGTGGAACTGCATGAAAAGGGGACAGTCTTAATGGCTTCAGTAGTGCTACATGAAAGGAATTATGTATCCAGAGACTTGCGGGAAGCCGTAAGCGGTAGGTTACCGGCCCCATGCGTTCCCTGACAGAAAAAGATCCGATATACCTGGGAGCGAGTCTCATGGAAGGGACCCTCAGGCAGATGTGGCAGGTACTAAGCCAAGCCCGGTCTCCTGGGTTGAACAGTGGAGCGGTTGACGGTGTTTTATATCCGCCATCCATTTGTCAGAGTTGGCAGCTTTCAGTAGGTTGGAGTTCGTAGATTCCCATAGGCCGTGCAGCTGCTCGGCCGTGAGCTGAGCCACCGGAGAGGCTACCGGAGCGGCAATGCTAGCGGAGGTCTCAGAAGCTTGCCATATACGATTTGGAAAGGAGAATTCCCAGTTGCAGAATGCACATGGGAATTGTACGAGAACTATGCCCATGGCAAAAGCATGGCTCAGTTGTCTTGACAGCTACCCACAAATGAGAAGAGGAATGTCTTCAAGCCCTGTTGACACGTTCTCTTGTCCATTCCCCTGGGGATGGAAGGCTGTGGTGAATAGGGATGTGAATCGTGTGCCCGATCGTCTTAATGATCGGGTTCGGCTGGAGGATAAAAAATCTGATCGGTGGAGAATTGAATCGGAATCGGTTCTGATTCACATCATTAATTTTTTTTAGTGAGGTCCGACCCTTTAAAATTGACCCCTTACCTTCCACCACCCTCCCGACCCCCCCAAAACCTTTTACGAGTACCTGGTGGTCCAGTGGGGGCACGGGACCGATCTCCGCTCTTGGGCCATCGGCGCCATTTTGGCTGCCACTCAAAAATGGCGCCGATGGCCCGATAAAAAAAAAAACCCACCCGACCCTTTAAAAGACCCTTTAGCTTCCCCCACCCTCCCGATCCCCCCAAAACATTTTAAAATTAACTGGTGGTCCAGTGGTGGTCCCGGGAACGATCTCCCGTTCTCGGGCCGTCGGCTGCCACTCATAAAGATGGCGCCGATGGCCCTTTGCCCTTACCATGTGACAGGGTATCCGTGTCATTGGCCGACCCCTGTCACATGGTAGGAGCCTGGATGGCTGGCGCTGGCAAAGGGCCATCGGCGCCATCTTTATGAGTGGCAGCCGACGGCCCGAGAACGGGATCGTTCCCGGGACCACCACTGGACCACCAGGTAATTTTAAATGTTTTGAGGGGATCAGGAGGGTGGGGGAAGCTAAGGGGTCATTTTTAAAGGGTTGGGTGTTTGTTTTTTTTATCGGGCCATCGGCACCATTTTTGAGTGGTGGCAGCCAAAATGGCGCTGATGGCCCGAGAGCGGAGATCGGTCCCTGCGCCCCCACTGGACCACCAGGTACTCGTAAAACATTTTGGGGGGGTTTGGGAGTGGGGGAAGGTAAGGGATTAGTTTATAGGGTCGGGGTGGGTTTAGGGGTTGTTTTGGTGTGCTGGTTTTTCCCGCCCTCCCCCAAATCTCTATTGTATCGTGCACTCTAATGATTTTTGACGATTTAAAAAATATCGGACGATTTTTTAAATCGTCAAAAATGATTCACATCCCTAGTGGTGAATTCCAACTGCACTCCAAACTTTTTGCACAATGCACCACAATATTTGGCTGCGAATTGAGGGCCTCGCTCTGACGTTATGTGCAACAGAAGACCATGTAGCCGGAAACATGCAGAGTGAAAATCACGCCAGCTCAGGGGCTGATGGCAGCTTGGGTAACGGAATGAAGTGCGCCATCTTGGATAACCTGACAACTATGACCCATATTAACTGGTTTCCGGAAGGGCAGGTCTACCACATAATCTGTGGATATGTGAGCCAATGGTTCTCGTGGCGGTGAAAGAGGTTGAAGGAGGCCCCATGGCCGGCCGGGTAGCGGCTTCTGCTGAGTGCAAGTCGGGCAGGAGCTGACATAGGCATGAACATCTTGAGTCATGCAGGCCACCAGTAATAGTGGGACAACAGTTCCAGGGTTCGTGCCCTTCCTGGGTGCCCAGCGTGAGGGAATCATGTGCCCAAGATAGTACCTTGGGTCAAAGATGGAGTGGAACCACCGTCTTCCCTGGCGGCACGGTATCCGTGATGGCTAGTAGAATCTTAGCAGGGTCCAGAATGTAACAGGGTGAATCTGAGTGTCCTCAGCCTCATGAAGCCTTGAAAGGGCATCTCACGGGCACGGCATTTTTTGTTGCAGTATAAGTTATAGTATAAGTTAAAGCGATTGAATAACAAGGACAAGTGGGCCTGGTGTGGGTTCAGAGACTGTACCTTGCTGAGATACTCTAGATTTTTGTGGTCATGTAGATCGTAAAATGGTGTTGCGCCCCCTCCAGCCACTGTCTCCATTCTTCAAAGGCCATTTTATGGCCAACAGCTCCTTGTCTCCAATCCCATAGTTTTTCTCTGCCAGAGAAAACTTGTGAGAGAAATAGGAGCAGGGGAGTAGAGTCCCTTGGCTGGAGTGCTGACTAAGAACCGCCCCTATGGTGACTTCGAGGTGTCTACCTCCACAATGAATGGCCAAGTTGGATTGGGATGATGGAGACATGGCTCTTGCAGGAATGACGGTTTGAGTTCCTCGAAAGCTCGAACAGCTTCCATGGGCCAATGCCTAGTGTCAGAACCTTTCTTAGTCTGAGCTGTGAATGGTGCCACTATGTGGCAGACCTGGACCTGGAAGCAGATTCCATGTGATTTGCTAAATACTCCACTGTAGCGGAAGGACCTCAAGGCATTGCTGCTGCTGCTGTAGACATTGAGCCAAGCCCGGAATAGCCTGAAGGCCAGACAAGTCCACCGGGTCCATGGCCTTTGCAAACTATTATGGTTGCGGACCCATGAGCCGGAGCGAGTGGTGGTGGCCACTGAGGGATTGCCCCCTATGGAACTCTTCTCTGGGAGGTGGCACTGGTGAGGACAACCCGGCAGGACCTTCACCTATACCAGCCCTCGTTCCCCGCAGGTTGAGCCCTTGGCTGCTGGGGCCAGCAGAACTTAGGTGTGGGTGCCTCAGTGAAGCAGGTGAAGAGGACAACGGAGACAGGGTCAACAGTCCGGGTCTGGGCAGGAAGCAAAGAGGTGAATGGAGTACAGGCAGAAGGTCCAGGGCAGGCAGTAGACAGTCAAGAATGGAAAACCAGGCCAGGGATTGAGATGGGCAGCAGAGATGAGTAGACGAGCCGAGGTCAAACCTGGAGATCAAGCTGAAGACTGGATAGCTGGGACTGAGGAACAAGGACGAGGCTGGAAGCAGGATCACCGGGACTGGAATGAAGGCAGGAACTGGGTCAAGACAGGTTCTGGATCAAGGTAGGAACTGGATCAAGGCAGGAACTGGATCAAGGCAGGATGACAGGATCAGCAACTAGCACTCCGAAGAGAAACCTGTTGAAAAGGCAACTTCTGAGCTCTGCTGTGGGGTTTAAATACTCCTCCAGAGTGATGTCATCTTCCGAGCCTAGGCTAAGTTTCATGCCGTGGCCCCTTTAAAAGGCGGGTCTCCCACGCGCGTGTACCTAGGGAGAGCCCCTTTGCTGAATGGAGGTGGACGCTGTTGCCATGTGGCAGGCTGCCTGACGCAGAGCAGACCGCGCCGCACCGGGCCATGGCAAGAAGAGAAGGTAGAGGGGCCGGCCGAGGTTTGCTGCGGCCGGGCACCGCAACAGCTGTTTTGCAACTTTGAGATCTTCAGACATGAGATCTCTCTCCTGTTTGGTACAAATCAGTGTCTCACCCCTATCACAAAGACCTAGAATCATCAAATCACTATAAATATAGCGAAAATAGTGCCCACGATAAAAAAAAAAGGTGAGGTTAGGAAAATTTGCAGCTTGCAACATGGCATAGGTAAATAATACATATGGTGTTGAGTCAGCACATGCCATTATGCGGCTAGCATAAAATAGTGCATGGTGCATTTTTTTTTTCAGTTAATAAATATTAGAGATGTGAATCAGAACCGGAATCGGTTCGGATTCCAGTTCCGATTTACAAGTGGGTTTTTTCCATCGGGCCCGATCATGGTTTTGTTTATCGGCTGCGCCCCAGCCGATAAACAAAAAACCCACCCCGACCATTTAAAACTAACCCCTTAGCTTCCCCCACCCTCTCGACCCCCCCCCAAACACTTTTTACAGGTACCTGGTGGTCCAGTGGGGGTCCCGGGAGCGATCTCCCGCTCCGGGCCATCCTCCGCCCTCCCGGGCCGTCGGCTGCCACTAATCAAAATGGCGCCGATGGCCCTTTGCCCTTAACATGTGACAGGGTATCCGTGCCATTGGCCGGATCCTGTCACATGGTAGGAGCACTGGATGGCCGGTGCCATCTTGTGCTCCTACCATGTGACAGGGGCTGATCAATGGCACCGGTAGCCCCTGTGACATAGTAAGGGCAAAGGCTATCGGCGCCATTTTGAATACTGGCAGCCGACGGTCCGAGTGCAGGAGGTCGCTCCCGGACCCCCGCTGGACTTTTGGCAAGTCTTGTGGGGGTCAGGAGCATCCCCCAAGACTTGTCAAAAGCCCCTGGTAGCCCCTGTGACATAGTAAGGGCAAAGGCTATCGGCGCCATTTTGATTACTGGCAGCCGACGGTCCGAGTGCAGGAGGTCGCTCCCGGACCCCGCTGGACTTTTGGCAAGTCTTGTGGGGGTCAGGAGCATCCCCCAAGACTTGCCAAAAGCCCCTGGTGGTCCAGCGGGGGTCCGGGAGCAACCTCCTGCACGCGGACCGTCGGCTGCCAGTATTCAAAATGGCGCCGATAGCCTTTGCCCTTACTATGTCACAGGGCCATTGGTCAGCCCCTGTCACATGGTAGGAGCACAAGATGGCGCCAGCCATCCAGTGCTCCTACATGTGACAGGATCCAGCCAATGGCACAGATACCCTGTCACATGGTAAGGGCAAAGGGCCATCTGTGCCAATTTGATTAGTGGCAGCCGACTGCCCGGGAGCGGGAGGACGGCCCGGAGCGGGCGATCACTCCCGGGACCCCCACTGGACCACCAGGTACCTGTAAAAAGTTTTGGGGGGCTTTCACTTGAAGTTTTCTGCCTTGGCCTTTAGGCTGTCTGCTTGAGTGCACTATTTCAAAATGGACTGTCTAGAGCCTTCACTTGAACTCTGCTGCTTTGGCCCTTAGGCTGTCCCCTTGAGTACACACTTAAAACATGTACTGTCTGGGGGCCTTCATTTGAATTTTTCTGCCTTGGACTTTAGGGCTGTTTCGGAGGTCACAAACCACGTGTAATTCCGACCATGTTGTATATACGATCATTTTCACCTGCCCTAAGGTGTATATTGGTAGAACTACCCGAAAAATCAGGATCCGGCTGAATGAGCATAAGTCAAAATTGAATACTGAAACATTGACGACTCCCATTGTTACACATTGTGTTCAACAGGGTCACATATTCACTGATTTAAAATGGACTGTTTTGGATCATGTACAGGTATCCTTGCGAGGAGGGGATCTTGGTGGGTTTATTGAATAAACGTGAAGTGTATTGGATTTTCACATTACAAACACAAGCGCCACAAGGGTTGAATGAATTGCTGGATCGGGGTTCATTATTATAACCTTGTTACCTACTAGCATCAGGGACGTTATGATTGGACACTTCAACTCAACGCAGTGACATCACAGTAGCCCAATGACTGATTGGTCATTCGGCTATCTTTTCACCAGGTTGAAAAGCGCAACCAGTAGTTCTGAGTGTTTCAGAATTTGGTAGAGTCTCTTTCGACTCACATTGAAGAAAATGCATTAAACTCATCAGGCAAGATTTCAACACCCACTGACGGAGGATTTGACGAGGACGAATTCCCTGATGAAAGGTCCCTGGATGGACTTGAAACGTGGCTGCGTCGGTTATTGGTTCATTACATCAGATAAGTCAGGATGTTGACTGAGCTTGTTTTCAAGCCTTTTTCCAACTATACATAATGCCTGAGAGGTCGATATAGCTGTCAAGTACTATAAGCGTTTGATTGAATGAATGTTTTTTTGTCATAACAATAAGTCCAACATATTGATAGAGCTCAGTCCAGCTTTTTTGTTATATCACATAATACCGGGTCTGTGACATCATTTGATCAAGTTCTCATAAGCATGGAATTTACAGACAAGCAAAGATTTAAAAAATAAATAAATAAATAAAATAAAAATATGAATGAGTGGTTCACTTGGTGTTTTCACACGTAATGTTTAAAAAAATGTGGATGGAGGAGGTCCGTTTATGATTATAATATACTGTATCACCTGGTGGGGTTCAGGATACCAATATATGAAACATTCCTCTTTTCACCATAAAAATGTTTTTGGATTACACAAAAAATTGTTTTCAATGCTACATTAAATGTTGCACCCGAGACTGGGATAATCAATATCATACAATTTACACAAAAATTTTTTTTGCAAGGGGGATTTGTGATTTGTTGACTGATATTATAATATTTACACAGCTTCTAATAAATAAGCCATGCTATCTTATTGGGCTTTTCTGTATACAGGCCTTCTGACATCAGCATATCCCATTCAATAAGGAGATATGTAACAGTTTCCAGGTCTGTTCTGCAAAAGCTCTCTACTGTATAATGTTAGTTGTGGTATTGCAGCCACGATGTTGACATCTAAAAGCTATCCCTGTGATTGTAGCTTTACTTTACATGCAACTCTGGCACATACAGGATGTAAGTTCTAGTGATACATAGCTCTGTACTATTATGGTGATTATAGGAAGGATATTCAAGCAAACGTTGATTAGGCTTAACACCCTTTTATTCTGGAGCTGAACTGAGGCTGCTGATAAGGTAGGAGAGAGGAGGATAGTGGTTATTGGAATGAGCAGGATGCATGTTATTGGAATGAGCAGGATGCATGGCAATATGCAAGCCACTGTGTGAGTGAGTGCAATTGCAGGGGTGCAGGGGTGGATTAGAATGCAAAAGAATCAGCCAGACACAAAGCTAGCAGTTATAAAATGGCATTCAATAATTTAAAAAACAAGTAAATATAAAATAATAGCAAAAGAAGGGGAAGGAAAGTAAAATCTAGGGACATGACTATTTAACAAAAGAGAAATGACCAAAGAAACCCTAGGAGGCTAATCTTGATAGGTTTGGGGACTGGGGGTTCTGGTGTTCAGTGCATTCCAACCAAGTCAAGAGCAGCAGAGAAGCCCTCCTGAGCATGGGCAAGGCATTTCACCACCGCCACCAGCCTAATGAGGTTTCCATGTAGTCAGCAGCTCCCTCCGCCCTCAGAACAGGCCTTAGCCATGACAGACTGGGCTTTCTGGGCTAGGAGCAGGTGATACTGCAGCAGATCCAGCCTTCACAGCATGGGGTGCTACCTTAATTCAGCAGCAAGCTCTCCCCCATCATTCTTACTTCCCTCCCTCGACAGTGGCAGGGCACCATCAGGACTTTCCGAGGGGGGACAGGAATAGTAGATTGGATGTCTGGGCTGATAGTGGGGGAACAGCCTGGGGAGGCATTTCCCCAAGAGGCCCAGGGTCACCTTGTGGGGGAGGGGGTTTGACTGGGCTGCCACTGCAGGTGGTGGTGGTGGTGGTGGTAGTGGCAGGTGGCCACGAGTGACACAACTGCATCAACAAGAGGGGACTTTTCCATCTCCTCCTCCTCGTCCTCCTCCTCCTCAATAGAGGAGTTGATGTTGTCTGTGAAAAGAGAAAAAGCATGTGGCAAGACATTAGCTTATGGGAAGGGTGATGGGACTTCCATCTGCTATAAGGGGATCTACATAAAGAGAGGCTTCTGTACAACTGACCTATACAGCATGGGGCCCTCATTGTGTTTCTGGCTCATACACAAAGGAGGGTTTTTATGGAGTCTGTCTTGGGTTTCAAAGCCTCTACAATCATGATGATGGCACCAGAAAAAGGAACCTTGTTGGAAGGGAGGCGTAGAGATTCCTTGGTTAAGGTCTTTAGAGCTCTCATTAACACCCCAGTAACATATATAGTAGGGCTGTGACTGTTGTTAGAGCAGTGCCTCATGGCAAGATGCACCGTGACTCAGGGCTTGTGCATTGTCACTATTCAACTGGATAAATACCTATGGGGTCTGCGTGGATGGCAGGAGGGTTACCTCAAGCTGCTGGCTGTGAGAGAGACTGGTTTGCAGGGCTATAGTGGGTTATGTAATGAAAGCTGAAATTAGAAAGATGTTGAAAATCAGGAAGGATGCTTGCTCTTAGGTTTCCATACCTTCATTAAAGGTTGTCACAGCAAATGATACTTTTCTGCTAACAGCTGTAAGCTTGGCTGCCTTTACCCAGCATCACCACCCCTGGAGTTTTCCTAATGCCCTACGGGAATTGGTGCTGTCCTCTGAAGCTCCTTGTAGGGCTGTGCTGCTCCCATAGCATAAGAACATAAGAACATGCCATACTGGGTCAGACCAAGGGTCCATCAAGCCCAGCATTTTGTTTCCAACAGTGGCCAATCCAGGCCATAAGAACCTGGCAAGTACCCAAAAACTAAGTCTATTCCATGTTACCGTTGCTAGTAATAGCGGTGGTTATTATCTAAGTCAACTTAATTAATAGCAGGTAATGGACTTCTCCTCCAAGAACTTATCCAATCCTTTTTTAAACACAGCTATACTAACTGCACTAACCACATCCTCTGGCAACAAATTCCAGAGTTTAATTGTGCGTTGAGTGAAAAAGAACTAGCTCTGGATATGGGACTGCACACAGTCTCAGTGTGTCCATGTGTGAGGAAGCTCCCTAAAACTTGAAACCTTTCCCTCTGCTTCTGTGCAAAACAGCATGCTGAGTGCAAGGGCCTCCACCTAGCTCATGTTGCTTTGCACATGCACCCAGGTTCCCCTTTATTTGATTCTTTATCTGTTTCCCTATAGGCACTTACCTCCTGGATGTAGAAGGTTCTGCAATTAAATTCAAGTTGCCAGGCCTGGCTGATGCAGTGAGCATTTCTTCTGACCCCTCTAATGGGGAAGAACAGATCCTCAATGGCCACAATTAAATTTGCCAGACTGGTCATGTCCCATGCATTGATATTACGTTTTCTCACCTGAACTGCAGTTTTGGAATGAGATTCCCCTGTTTTTCGGAAGTGTGCACGCATGCACCAAATAGTATGCATAAAATAGTCCATATACAGAAACTAACTGTTGCGCTTCCTGGCCACGTCCGCTCCGTGGCCGGTACTGCTCACCTCTTCCTTCCATCTACTAGTTCCGGGCTTACCTCCTCTGCTGCCGCAGCCAGTGCACAGTGACCCCGGCTCCCCTGCTCACCGTCTCCGATGCCGACCTCACAACGGAGCTCCTGTTGGCGTTCCGTGTCTTCCTGCTCCTCGGGCCCGCTCCATTGAGTTCCCTTACAATTCCCCAGACCGCCCTTCCCCTTCCTCCACCTCCCATTTCTCTCTCTCCCCCACCCCCCTCCCTTCCGTTCCTGCCCCTCTCGCTCCCCTCCTCTCTCCCATCCCTCCCTCCCTCCTCTCTTTAGTTCACCCTCCCCATCCCTCTTTCCCTGCCCCAGGTGGCCCGGCACCCGCCAGTGCAGGCCAGTGCCCTGCGGGGGATGGGAGGGAGGGTGTCAGCGGTCGTTCATCCTCCTCCTCCTGGAGGAACCGCCGGAGGAGCTCTCATTCCCGGAGGGCTCACTCCGAAGTTCACGGGAACAGGTCCTGGTCTCCTCCGGGGTCAGGACCTGGGGGACCTGACGACACAAGGGGGAGGGGAGAGGGGTGAGTGTGAGTGGGCACGTGGCCGAGGAAAGAGGGCCGCGTGTCGACACGGGACGTGCTGGCCTCTCGACCCCCGCTCTCCCCCGCAGAAGCTCTGACCCCTTCCGTGATGGAGATGCGTCCTGACTCGCGGCTCAGTCGGGGAGGGGGACATGGAGAGGGCTGCTGTACCGCTCCCTGGCCGTCCCCCGCCCCGGAGAGGAGAGACCTTTCGTCGGTCACGACAGACCGTGCGCGCTCCGGCCGGCTCTGTGACGGGGCTGGTCGTGCGCGTAATGTCTGAAACCCACTCTTGACAGAGAATGGCTTTCACGTTCTACACCTTTAATACCAAAGGCTGCCAGACCGGGGTTCTGCAGGCACTGGGTACTTTCCGCCCTCAAGCACGGCAGGTACTCGGTGACCTTTTTACAGGAAACCCATTCCACTCCGGATGCCAATGCGGCCTGGCGACTGGAGTGGGACAGCGAGATGGCCTTCAGTCACAACTCGGGAGTGGCTGGCGGGGTGGACATCCTGATTTTGCGAGTCTCGCAGACGGAGGTGCTGAGCGTCGAGGCTGTCGTGCCGGGCAGGATGCTGCACGTGAGGCTGCGGATCGAGGGGAGCTGCACGGTGAGTTGCGTCAATGTGTACTCCCCTAGCGTCCCGGCCGAACAGCCGGTATTCTTTGCCAGTTGTCCGACCTCTTGGACTCGCTGGACCCCGATGAGGAATTGGTTCTCGGGGGGGGGGGGGGGCTTCAACGTCACTCTCACGGCTCGATCGGGGGGGGTACCTGTGAGCCCTGCGATTTGGCGGACGTCTGGCATCAGCAGCACCCAGACGCCTGCTCCGGCTTCACCTTTCTACGGGTGGTCGGGGAGCGTGTGTGTCGCTCCCGCATCAACCGTTGGAATCTGTCCCGTTGACTGATGCACCAGGCCACGGAGTGTGCGGTGGAGCCGTCCGCCCTCTCGGATCACCACCTGGTGGTCCTGAGGGTTGTGCTCAGCCCCATGCAGCCCAGGTCGACCCACTGGCACTTCAACAACTCGCTCCTGCAGGACGACGAGTTGGTGGTGGCAGTGCGGGAGTTCTGGGTGGACTGGCGCCACCGGGAGGCGGACTTTGCTTCTCTTGCTCAGTGGTGGGACGTGGGCAAGGTCCGTCTCCGGGTTCTCTGTCAAGAACACCCCAGGGGCGTGAACGCCGAAGAGCGCCTTGCCATCCGTTACCTCTCGGGGGAGGTGATGAAGCTGGACGAGCGCCTCGGCGACTCTGGGGCCGGGTGGTGAGCCGGTTGTGCTCCTCGAGTACACAGAGAAGAAGTTGGGCCCTGCGCCACCTCGAAGAGCGGCGAGGTCACGGGACCTACGTGAGGTCGCACATCCAGATCCTGCGGGAGATGGCCCACGGCACAACCCTTCTTCTACAGACTGGAGAGGCAGAGGGGCAACCAGAAGAAGATAGTGTGCCTGCCTGGCGCCGACGGGACCCCCTTCGACGAACCGAGTAAGATCAGGGTGGAGGTCCACGATTTCTACGAGGCTCTCTTCTCCCCGGACCCGATCGATCCGAACGCCTGTCAACCCTATGGGAGGGGCTGCCGGCAGTGAGCGAGGTCAGCCGAGCCTGGCTCGACCTACCCCTGGGCCTGGAAGACCTCGTTGAGGCTCTGGGCTGGTGCCTAGAGGGATGTCCCCAGGCATCGACGGGCTCACTGCTGAGTTTGTCTCTTTCTTTTTTGAGCTTCTTAGGGCCCGACCTCCTGCGGGTCCTAAACGAAGCCCTCGAGATGGGGTGCCTGACCCTCTCTTGCAGCCGCGCGGTGCTCACCCTCCTGCCCAAGGCGGTGACCTGCGCTGCCTCAAGAATGGCGCCCCGGCTCTCTGCTCTGCACAGATTATAAGATTCTGGCCAAGGCCGTTCTCCCTACAGCTAGCTTCCATGCTGGCAGAGGTGATTCACCCTGACCAGACCTACATGATCCCCGGACGTACCATTTTTGATAACATTCTTTTTGGTCCGGGATCTCATCCATCACGCCCGTAGGTCCTGTCTGTCGGCGGCTTTTTGTCCCTCGATCAGGAGAAGGCCTTCGACAGGGTGAATCACGACTATCTCATGGGCACTTTGCAAGTGTTCGGCTTCGGACCCAGGTTCGTGGGGCACCTCCGCCTCTTGTACGTGAGGGCAGAGTGCCTTGTCAAAGTCAACTGGTCCCTGGCGGCGCCTCTGGCGTTTGGGCGGGGAGTGGCATCAGGGGTGCCCCCTCTCGGGTCAGGCTCTACGCCACTGGCCATCGAGCCGTTCCTGTGCCTCTTGCGCAGGCAGCTCTTTGGTCTGGTGCTGCAAGAGCCCGAGTTGCAGGTCACCCTTTCGGCTTACGCTGACGACGTGCTCCTGGCGGTTCAGGGACCCACTTGACCTGCAGAAGGTGCACAACTGCAGCAGGTTATTCCGCCGCCTCTTCTGCTAAGGTCAACTGGGACAAAAGCTCCGGCCTCTTGGTAGGGCTGCAAAGGGTGGACACCCATCTCCCTGCCCTGTCGTGGGGCAGGGAGACCCTTACGTATCTCGGCATCCACATGCCCATCGCGGATGCCACCGCCTCCGTCAACTGGAGCAAGTTCGGAGAGAAGCTTGAAGCTCGCCTTGGGGCGTGAAGGGGTCTGCTACATCTGGTGTCCCTCCGGGGTCGGCCTTGGTGGTGAATCAGCTGCTGGCGGAGCATGCTGTTCCACTGCCTCACTGCCTTGAGTCCGCCTCCGGAATTCCTCGCCCGCACTCAGAAGAAGTTGCTGGACTTTCTTTTGGGGGCGGCAGGAAGCACTGGGTCTCCGAGGGGGTCCTGGCTCTCCCATCGGGAGAGGGCGGTCACGGGCTCGTGTGCCTGAGGAGTCAGGTGTACACCTTCCATCTACAGGCCCTGCAGAGACATCTGTACGCGGACCCCGCTCTGCGATGGCAGCCGCTGGCGATGCATGTTTTGAGCCAGACGGGCAACTGCGGTACGACTGGCAGCTGTTGGTCCTCGACCTGAGCGGCTTCACCCCCAAGAGGCTCTCGCGGCTGCCAGGATTCTACCAAGAGATGATGAAAGGCGTGGATGCTGCTGGGACTGACCAGGGGGTTGCCGAGCAGACCGGGTGCCTTCCTGGGGGAGCCCCTCCTGCATAAACCACACTCTCGGTTTGGTGGGGCTGGAGGAGAAAGTCAGCCTGCAACGCTACCTGATCGGTGCCCAGGTGACCAAGATCGGGGACATGCTAGATGCCCCGCCTCAAGTTGTCGGCCACATCCTGAAGTTTGTGCCCAACGCTCTCCGTATTCTAGCGAGAGTCGTGAGTGAGGCGGGCCCGCTGCTGCCCAGGGCCTCCCCGCCCGACCGCACCCCCCCGGCCCCCCGGTGCTGATTATAGGGCCAGGTTTACCAAGGAGGGCGGGCCCCCTTGAAGAGCTGACGTTCCTCCTTGCGCCCACAGCCTTAAGCAGGCTGGAGAGCTGCCCATAGCAGACTTCCAGACTGTGTCCCGGAGAGTCCTGGGCTGGCTGGTGCGGCATACCGTGCATCGCCGAGGCCCGACACTCCCTGGCGGGAGATGTTGCTGCGAGGGGCGGGGATGGGAGCGGGCCCCGCTGGGGATCGTTCTATTCAGAGCTACGAAGGGACCGCTCCTGGAGGTTGGTGCACGGGGACGTGGCCACCGGCCGGTTCAAGGCACGGGTTTTCTGGGAGGATCCCTACTGTCCGTTCGGCTGCGGGCAGGAGGAGGACCTTTTCCACCCTGGGTCTTCAGTGCCCCAGGCTCACCCCATTCTGTCCTTTTTAAAAGGTTTGTTTTTGGCTTTTGGTTAAATTTTACCCCTCACCACCTCATTTACGGGCTCGCACTTAGGAGGGGACCTCTGCGTCAGAGGGATGCCTTGGTCAACTATCTCCTGTCTACCGCCAGATCCTCAGTCTGGCAGTCACCGGCAGGAGATGTTGGCCGAGGGCCGGTCCCTCGGGTGCGAGATCCTTTTCGTTCGATGGTGTGCGCCCAGCTGAAAGCGGAGCACTTCTGTGCGCTGTCCGCCGAGCGGGTGGAGGAGTTTACCCACCGGTGAGCAGTGGAAGGGGTGCTCTGCTCCCCTCCCCTCCCCTCCCTTTTTGAGTTAATCCCTTTAATTTGAGTTTTTTTTTATGTTGTAGTTTTGTTTAAATTGTGTGCACTTTTTGGGTGTCCCCTTTCCTTTTTCTTTTTTTTTCCTTTCCTCCCCTCACCCCCTGCTAAGGATCAAAGTGTGGGGGTGAAGGGGCCCCTTTCCCCTCCCCTCCTTGGTCCTGGTATGGATCCCTCCCCTCCCCATTTTATCGGCGACCCCCCCCCCCTTCCATGCCCCATCCCCGCCCTCATACCCATTGTGGCGGTTTTTTTGCGGGCCCCCTACCCTTGAGGTTGTTGAACCCCCCCTCCCCCCCCATACATGGGGTATGGGGCCCTTTGCTGAGAAGTGTTGTTGGCATGGGCTGCTGCCCTGTGTCCCCCTCCCCCCTTTGTGCAATAGTGGAGCGGCCAAGAGAGGCCTGCCCGATAGGCCTTGCTGGCGGGAGCTCGTAAGGGCCCCTGGCGCTGGTGAGTATAAGAACGGTATATAGCGGAGGTAGGTGGTTCTAGTTTCTTAGGCCACAGGTTTTCCTGTGGCCCTTTGTTAAGGCTCCCCCTTCCCTCCCTTACTATTAGTCCCAGGCGCCCTCTCTAGGGGGCACCTGAGAATCAATTGTCTTTCCCCTTTTTGTTTTGGACTCCCCTCCCTTTGTTTGTTTTTTCTTTTTCAGGGGCGGAGCGGTCTTTGGCCGCTCCCGCTTCCTCCTCCCCAGCCTTCAGTGGTTCCCCCCTTCCCTCCCTTGCTGTTTTTATTGGTCCCAGGCGCCCTCTCTGGGGGCGCTTGGGAGTTGTTGTTGTCTTCCCCCTTTTTTGTTTTGGGCTCCCCTTCCTCTGTTTGCTTTCTTTTTCAGGGACGGAGCGGTCTTTGGCCACTCCGCTCCCTCCCTTGCTGTTTCTATTGGTCCCGGGTGCCCTCTCTATGGGGCGCCTGGGAGTTGGTTATCTTCCCCTTTTTGTTTTGAACTCCCGTTCCTTTGTTTGTTTTCTTTTTTCGGGGGCGGAGCGGTCTTTGGCCACTCCCGCTTCCTCTTCCCCCATGCCTTAAATAGTTCAAACCAGGAAGTTCATGCAAACACAAGCAGCCTCGGGCAGGCCCCAAGGACATCAAGGCCTCCCAGGCCCTGGAGCAAATCCTAGATAGTTCGCAGGTGAGACCCTGGCTTCAGAGCGGCCTCCAGGAAGAGGTAAATAGCCCTCCCATAGCACCGCTACAGGAGGGTTCATAACAAGCAGGCAGCAGCTCCACAGGAGATGGAGTAAGAGGGCACAGGTGGGCTTTGTGCACACTCACCTGGCAGACGGTGCCCCTACCACTGCCAATATTTTAGGAGCCATTAGAGGAATGCTAGAGGGCTGGCAGCTGGATCAGAGAGTATGAAGCCTGAATGCAGAGTTTTGTTTTAGCAATGACAATGGCTCTAATATGGTCAAGGTAGTATTCAATGGGGAATATCAAGGTGTATAGTATAGTGTTTTGCTCACACCTTGCACTTAGGAGTGAAGGAGGCCCTGGGGCATGGGTCCAGGGAACTACAGAATGTCTACCTTCATGGTTTAATAGAGAAGTGTAGGAAAATAGCTGGGCACTTCTACTGAAGTGTGAAGGCAGGGGTCATTCTCCATGAAAAGCAGAAGGAGTTAGAGATGCCTCACAAGCATCCCAACCAAGATGTAGGCACATGCTGGAATTCAACCCACATGATGCTGCAAAACTGGTGGAGCAGAAGACATCCCTGCATGGTCTGTCTTGGGAAATGGAGATAGGTGTGCACGCTTTCATAGGACATCATGATTGGTCAGTCATGCACAACTTGTGACAATCCTGAGAGTAGGATTAAATGGTCTTTTTTTTTTGTGGAAAAGGGTAAACAGTGGAGTGCCTCAGGGATCTGTACTTGGACTGGTTCATTTCAATACATTTATAAATGATCTGGAAAAGAATATGACGAGTGAAGTTATCAAATTTTCCCATGATACAAAATTATTCAGAGTAGTTAAATCACAAGCGGATTGTGATACATTACAGGAGGACCTTGCAAGACTGGAAGATTGGACATCCAAATGGCAGGTGAAATTTAATGTGGACAAGTGCAAGGTGTTGCATATAGGGAAAAATAACCCTTGCTGTAGTTACACGATGTTAGGTTCCATATTAGGAGCTACCACCCAGGAAAAAGTTCTAGGCATCATAGTGGATAATACTTTGAAATCGTCAGCTTAGTGTGCTGCAGCAGACAAAAAAAGCAAACAGAATGTTAGGAATTATTAGGAAGGGAATGGTTAATAACAGAAAATGTCATAATGCCTCTGTATCGCTCCAGGGTCAGAACGCACCTTGAATACTGTGTACATTCTGGTTGCCGCATCACAAAAAGATATAGTGCGATGGAGAAGGTACAGAGAAGGGCACCCCAAATGATAAAGGAGATGGAACAGCTCCCCTATGAAGAAAGGCTGAAGAGGTTAGGGCTGTTCAGCTTGGAGAAGACACAGCGGGGGATATGATAGAGGTCTTTAAAATAATGAGAGGTCTTGAACAAGTTGATATGAATCTGTTATTTAGACTTTTGGATAATAGAAGGACTAGGGGGCATTCCATGAAGCTAGCCAAGTAGCACATTTAAGGCTAATTGGAGAAAATTCCTTTTCACTCAATGCACAATTAAGCTCTGTAAGTTGTTGCCAGAGGATGTAGTTAATGCAGTTAGAGTAGCTGGGTTTAAAAATGGTTAGGATAAGTTCTTGGAGGAGAAGTCCATTAACTGCTATTAATCAAGTTTACTTCGGGAATGGCCTCTACTATTACTGGCATCCGTAGCATGGGATCTTCTTGGTGTTTGGGTACTTGCCAGGTTCTTGTGGCCTGGTTTGGCCTCTGTTGGAAACAGGATGCTGGGCTTGATGGACCCAGGTCTGATCCAGTTTGGCATGTTCTTATGTTCTTAACAAATCCAGGTACAGTGCTTCTTATGAACTTTGAAGGTAATTGCAAAAAATACATATAACAAATTTTCCAGTGTTACCCTCCACCCTTCTACCCCCGCACATCCCTGCACAAGATACACAAAAGGACATTAAATTAAATTCTCATTCAGTAACATGTACACCCCTTGCTCCCCATTCAAAAAGATACATGAAAAATTCCTTTGCAGTAGAGAACATAGTTGAAATCACAAGTCCTACTACCCCCATCCCGACCAACACCCCATCCCCAATAAACAATTAAATCTTCTGAACACCTTGAGAATTTCCCCTCAACTATTCATACAATATCAGGAAATGTGGATCTGTGATATAAATTCTTTAACCTAACTTAAAGGCCATTATTTAAAATCAAAGTTCTGGCTTTGGGCGCAGGATCTGAATAGACTTCTCCCAGACACCTGGGAAGAAGTGTCTACGTTTAAAAGGACAATTAGAAGCCAGGTTTTCCATTTGCATCATATTATGCAACACATTACGCCACGTTCTCTCCTCTCCAGTTTAGAAGGATAGTTCTTTCCCTTATAACACCTGCTTTCCAGATAAACAATCTATCGCCCATAGGCTTGAAGAGAAAAGGTAGAAAACGCTCAAACAACAGAGCTTCAGGGGTTTTTGGGATGTCATAACTATAAGTGCTGAGACATAACGGGATATGTTCAGCCAGAAATGTTGGACCTTCGAGCAGAATCAAAATGCATGTGAAAGCGAGCCTGCATGATCACCACAATGCACACACTGATCTGTGCTAGAAATGCCCACCTGAAATGGTAAAGCTTGGGAAATAGAAGCGCTCCTCACAAATGTATATTGTAGCTCCCTAACATACACCTTCGAGGAGAGCTCTTTAATGTGTTTGAAATCAGATCTCACAGTGGGTTCTGATATTATAAATCCACCTTCACCCTGTGAGCAAATTGATATTATTAAATGATTTCATCATAAAAAGAAAAAATGGTTAAAACAAATACTTCATGTCTAAATGTTCACTTGTATGTAATTCCCTTTCTAAGGTAGTCTGAGTCACCCAATGCTAAGAAAGAGAAAGTCACCACAGAGGAAATAATGAGACAGATTTTAAAAGCCCTACTTGCATAAATTCAGCTGGATTTATGCGCACAGGGAGGTTGGATGCGCCGAGCCTATTTTGCATAGGCCCGGCAATGCGCGCAAACCCCGGGAGAGCAGGCAGGCAAAACTTGAAAAATAAAGGTCAGGGAGATGGTTTAGGTAGGGCTGGGTGGCGGGTTAGGGAGGGGAAAGGAGGGGAAGGTGGGGGGAGGGGAGGTGGGGGGAGTTCCCTCTGAGGCCGCTCCAATTTCGGTACGGCTTGCAGGGAACAGGGAAAGCCGTCGGAGCTCCCCTAGGGCTCGGCGCGCGCAAGGTGCACAAATGTGCACCTTCTTGTGTGTGCCGACCCCGGATTTTATAACATGTACGCGCTGCTGCGCGTACATGTTATAAAATTGGGCTTAGATTTTTGCACACAGGGATGCCTGCCACTGACCGCCACTGAATACACCTGACCTTTGTCTACGTCGACCCAGCTTTCCTTCAACGAACCTCTCCACCGTCGGCAGAGGCCCCCTCCAAAGACCTGCTGGCCCCGGCACCCAAAGGCTCAGTCCGAGGGGAACGAGGGTTGGTAAAGTTGAAGCTCCAGCTGGGCCTCTGCTTCGTCCGGATCCGCCTGACGAAGGTGAGGACCTGCAGAGCTCCTCCCTGTAGGTTGCATCAACCCTGCCTCAGCCCAAGGTTCCACGAATGCAACACCCAACAATGAAATATGATATTGTGCATACTGTATATTCTTTATTCTTCTTGATATTTTTATTATTAGTTTCAAATTTTCATTACAAGAAAACAAAGGACAGCACATTATATTTTGCCATTAATCAGTATTTAGGAAACAAATATTAACCTTGTGTATGTACAATTGTAAACTGCCAAGATTTATGGAATGTGCGGATAAGAAAAGATTTTAAATAAGTTAACATTAGAGAAAAAAAGGCTGATACAGTCTATAATCCATTAGATGAAAAAGATTAATAAGTTAGTTCCACTTATAGTGGCAGCAGTAACACACTAATTGCCCCAGCTTCTTGAGTTTTTAATGTACAAATGTAAAACTGAAGTTTTTATGATTCTGTTCTTCTTGCACATCTGAAGCCTGGAAATACTTCTGAGGTTTTTTTTCTCAAAGGTCCCAGGAATCCCAATAAATAGATCTGCCTGATCTAAGCCTTTGCTAAAACGAAGAAGGCTCTTTTCTCTAAAATTAGAGCGTATTCCTTTCTGTCTATATTTTCAACACAAATTCATAAAAAGCACCACACAGCAGTTACAGAGCAGTGAGACTTCCTGCTGTGTACTGTTGTATGAGATGAATGTAGAGAACTAACAGGGTAACAAACTGCTTCACACCTCTGAAATGAGCCAGTGCATCCCAAACAGAAGGAGCATTCAGATTACAAAGTTAAGGTAATCCTGACAGCAATCTTGAAGTGAACTGAATTTATGAAGCTGCTGAATCCGTGCTCTTCATTGGCAGGAAAGGTAAGAAGAAACGGGATTAATATCCTCCTGAAGGTGAATCTAGTACTGAAATTGGGTTGTGAAGAATGTTGTAACGTTTACTGACTGTGACACACATTTGTATTTCCTATAACACCTCAGAGGAAAGAAAAATCTGATTTTAGTTTTAATCTGAGGTTAATAAAACTAAGGACGGCATGAAAAATTATTTTTTTTCAGAACAAAAATACATATTTAAAAAAAATTCAAATATCCTCTTTAGAATAGGAATATAAAAAACTTGGCTGGAAAGTTTTAGAACTAATAATGGTCAAAAAATTGCTTGTGAAGGATTTTGATCAATATTTATTTATATGTTTATAGGGAGTAACACATTTACTGGTGCTTTATGAAATATACAATTTATTGGAAATACTGTGGAATGGAATCAGACTAACATTCAGGGTCAGTGGCTCTTGTATGATAGCAGACAAATCTTCAGTTTGTTTATTCTTTGTGCCTTTCATAAACACTGTAACTGGGTAACACCAATATATGTTTCCTTCGCAGGTTAAAGAACACAAGTGGTTCTGCAATATTAAAACTTTATATGAAAAAGGACAGATACAAATGTACCTCTATTTTAATAATTATCATCGATATGAACTTTGGCAGAATAAATGAGCACTGGGCTAATCTGTTGATGCAACGTGTAACTCTGGGATGGTAAGGCAGGGAGTTTCAGTCTGAGTGCCAGGATATAATAATAGGATTACCAAAGGCTGCAATGGCAGTGTTACAAAATGAAGCCCTTTCTGTACAATCAGTAGTAAAGTACAGGATAGCTTCAGTTTTCTCCTCTCATTCAATCATCTGCAAATCTGAAGGGTTTCAGTTTTGTAACATTTTTAATTTATAAGTGTGGGAAAAATTTTAAAAGTATTGATCTGATTTGGTAATGGGTCCTGTGCACTATCAGGTCCATTTTTTAATGCTCGTGCGTGTAAAAAAACTGGAGATACATGCGTGGCCGGGCTGCAGGGACTTTTAAAAGCCCGCAGCCATGCACTTATCTCCCGGTACGCGCCGAAGAGCCAGCAAAAAAATGGGTGAGGGCAGCGGCCGGCCCGTGACAGCACCAATAGGCATTGTCCTAGTGAAGCACGTGCCGACAGCAGGCCGGTGTGCTAAACTTACTACTGCTCCAGAGAGCAGGTAAGTAGAGAAACAAAACAAAACAAATAGCTCGAAGGGTTTTAGGTCTCGGGGAGGATAGAGGAAATGGCAGGTGAGGGTAGATAGGGGCTTTCAGAAGTTCCCTCCCAGTCCCCTCCTTTATTGGAGCAGACTGGGAGTAACCTGGGAAAAGCCCAGTACTTCGTCGCACGCTTGTCCTAAAATCTCCTTTTGCACAAGCAAGTCGGCACTCTTGCGCACGTGCATGCACCGATATAAATTCAGGTGCGCATATGCGCATGGGTAGCCAGTTTTATAGCATGCATGCATTGGTGCGTGAATGTTATTAAATCGGCGCGTCCATGTGCCCACGCGCGAGAATGAAAATTCACTTTCAGCTGAGCTGTTTAGTTTGTATCCATACTACAATAATTTGGGAGTCATTGGGTTAAAGCATCTTTAGTATCACAATGAATGTATTCTGAAAAGATATTATGAGGTTCACAACATGAGAAATATTGATTATTAAAAGTGGAAAAATTAATTCTTTTAGGTTGAAAAATTTCAGATGCCTAATCTTAGCAATAAATATCCGTGATTAGGTAAAACAAGGCACCATCGTTAGTTGAAAAACCTCCTCTTTATCTCTGTGGCGTCTTCTTAATTTTTAAATAAATATTTTTGTTTTAAGAACGTAAAACTTTCCATTGATAACTTCCTTTTTTTAGAATTTTTCACTTTTTTTTGTGTAAAATGTCACATAAGTGTCAGACCCAGACAAATCTGAAAAGCCTTAAAACTGCTGGAAGCACAAAATTACTTTGCTTTCCGTTACTCTTTCGAAGTGAAACTCCCACCGGACCTTCCTTCCTTTCTCCCAGCTCATTGAGCTTCCAAATTTGAAACTTCCAAACCCCTTCAAAGCTCCGACGCTGTCAGCGTTTCACCCGTTACGGGTTGCTTCAGGGAGACAAACGCCGGTGACACTTCATCACAGGTTGTGCAAACTATTTCAAACCACAAACTTTCAGATCTGGGATGTCTACAAACTTTTGAAAAAATGAGTGAAACTGGTGAATTTGGAGTCCATACATTTCTTAATCTGAAAACCAGAGTGCTATACGGTGCTGGAGGACTGGATTTGCACACCCCTGCTCTTATGAATTGCTTCGCATTGTAAGCATCTGCTCACATCTTATTCTCTCTGGGCCGGATTTCAGTAGCTACGTGCTAAATTGAAATTTCACTTGTCTTTTGTTTGTAGTTTTTGGATGGAGTCTCTGGGTCATGCTAATGTATCAGGAGTTAAAAAGTGTGCATACTGAATTAACATGGAAACACAGAAACATAGACATGATGGCAGAAAAAGACCAATCGGCCCATCCAGTCTTCCCAGCAAACTCCCACACATATTCTCATACTTATCTGTTTCACCGACCACCAAGTTCAGGGCCCTTGTTGGTATCTGATTTGAATTTCCTGCCCCCCCCTACCCCCAGACTGAATGCACATTTTAACTAGGGGAGAGAGAGCTGCCATTGACAATGAATAGGATCAAGGCGAAGGGATATGATGGGTGTGCTGCAGGAGACACTGAGCAGCGTGTGTGCTCTGCTCAGATAGGGCGGAAGTGGAGTAAATGTAGAAGTGCCTGGGAGGGGCAGCCATCTTATCTAGAAGCAAGGGAAGCTTGCAAGTCATATGATCAAGACATTCCCATGGATTCATGACATGTCTTACAATAGGGAGCAGAAACTGCAGCAAAATAGAGTCATAACATGCTGTGGCTAAAAGTGACTCTTCACAAGAGTATTCCACAGGTTTGCCAAATTTCTGTCCAGAAACCCATTTGGTGTTGATGAGAAGTAGTAGATAAGTCCATCGGAAGTGTCAGCAACCCCTGACTCTAGATCTCATTAAAGGAGACAGAGCATATCCTGGATGTACAGATTTGACTAATTTATGCATGACATATTACTCATTATCTCTGGCCATGCTATTGTGAAATCACCGCTCATTGCAGTTGTTTTCTCTCCTTCAGATAGGATCAGCGCCGGAAACTTAATTCCATCTCTGACCAGGATTAATGAGCTCCCTACATATTTAAATGGATCACTTGATGCATTCTACCTCAGAGTGTGGGATCTGCCCCAGATCCCTTTTTGTACACTCATTACTGACCTTTTCAGGCTTTTTAAAGTTTTCAAGGAGCCTCTTTTCCACCCCAGGACTGCATATAAGTTTTACCTACATATCTTGAATAATTTTACTTCCCCATCACTTTACATGATAAGTATTTAGCACATGATGGACATAGAAGTTATGGATACCTCTGATTTTGTTTTCTCTTCTTATGCTTGAAATATTTTGGATGGGGGATATATTTTGGGGATTACTTCAAGTATTATAATTATTGTACTCGTTATTCAGATTGGACATTTCAATAAAGATATTTATGAAAAATAGCTTTACTGCAACCTTGTTGTCCTCTTCAGAGGGGGTAATTTTGAAAGGTATTTCTGTGGGTAAAGCTGTGTTTTATGAGCTGAAAGAGTTTTTGGAAAAGTTGCCTGCCTGATATGCAGATAAACGTACAAACCTTTGTCATGGTCACACATACGTTTATTTGGACTGAGTGGAGGCATTCCAGGTGGTAGAGATGGGGAGGGGGCATTGATCTTACGTGCATGCTTTGGATTTTAAAAAGTATGCACATACATTTTCAAGGAAAATATGTGCAGACATTTTAGTAGGTGGGATAATATGCAAAGTGACTTAAGTGCATATGTTATCTTTGAAAATTGGTCTAACTGTTGTATGCATTTGCCTACATTTTTTTTTATGATGTTACAAATTTTCAACAGCCCTAAATGGGTGAAAGAACACTATTGTGTTTATATAAAGCATATCAGTTCTAGTAATATTGTTTCATAGTAGATGATATAAGAACAAAAAACCCCAAAAGTGTAAGAATAAAACAAATCAGCACAAACAAAAAATCTCACTTAATCAAATAAGATGTGTGGAGAAATAATAAAGAGAATGGCCATAATATTGCACAATAAGAAACACATCATTTAGGGCTCAAAATATTGCCCTTTTAAGTGCATCAATTTCAGTCATCAGTCACTCTAAGAGGTAGATCTTAAAAAAATACGCGATCGCGTACTTTTGTTCACGCACCAGGCGCGAACAAGAGTACACGGGATTTCAATAGATACGCGTGTAGCCGCGCGTATCCATTAAAATCCTGGATCAGCGCGCGCAAGGCTGCCGATTTTGTGCAGCCTGCGTGCGCCGAGCCGCGCAGCCTGCCTCCATTCCCTCCGAGGCCGCTCTGAAATCGAAGCGGCCTCAGAGGGAACTTTCTTTCACCCTCCCCTCACCTTTCCCTACCTAACCCCCCCCCTACCTTTATCCATGGATTTACGCCTGCCGGAGGCAGACGTAAATCCGCGCGCGCCAGCAGGCTGCTGGCGCGCCAAGACCCGACCAGGGGGCTGTTCCGGAGGGCGCGGCCACGCCCCCGGAATGCCCCCGGGCCAAATCCACGCCCCGGGCCCGCCCCCCAAATGTCGCATCACGCCCCCGAAACGCCGTGTCATTTGGCAACGCCACCCAACACGCCCCCGACACACCCCCTTAAATAAGCCCCGGGACTTACACGCGTCCTGGGGCTCTGCGCGTGCCGGCGGCCTATGCAAAATAGGCGCGCCGGCACGCGAGGGCCCTGCTTGCATAAATCCGGCCGGATTTACGCGAGCAGGGCATTTAAAATCTGCTCCTAAGTGCACAGATTTAAGTGCACAGATTTAAGATCCACCAATGTGCAGTCCAAAATTCTCCCTTTTTTAAAAATAAAAATCTGCAGTGTATAAATAACTCAAAAACCACTTATCTGTAGAGTTATTTTTAGGAAACCAAAGGGATGCTGTATGTAATTAGTTTCACAACATTGTAGTTAAAGTGCCCGACATTGCAATGTTTCAGAAGATAATATTTCTTCCTTCTTCAGGGGAACATAATCAAAAAAGGAATCAGTAGAGCCCCAATATAGTCATAGGAGGTACATGAAAAGCTCAATGTAGATACTGCTTGAGATGTTGCAGGAAAAGAGTGCTGTCAAGGCACTCATTTTAAATCTTCCTGCATTCCTAAATGATGTGTTTCCTATTGTGCAACATGATGGTCATTCTCTTTATTTAAAAATTATTTCTCCACAGATATTAATTTGATTAAGTGACATAGTAGATGATGGCACAAAAGACGAGTTGGCCCATCCAATCTTCCTAGTTATTACTGTCCATTCTACTAAGGATATAACTTAGTTGCCAGTCAGAGAACATGTAAGCTATCACTCCTTATCCATACAATTCTGAACAGTAAAGTTTAGCTGTTAAAATTATTAAAAAGAAATGTGTGTATTAAGATAGTTTTGCTTTTATTTTAATTTTTTTCTGCTTTATCTTTTCTTATTCCAGTAGCCAATCAAAATGGGAAAAATGAATGAGACAAATCTCACAGAAGTGACGGAATTCACCATTCTGGGGTTCTCTGACCTTCCTGAGATGCAGCTTCTCCTTTTTCTTGTGTTTCTAATTATTTATCTGATGTCCATGATGGGGAACCTTCTTATTATTTCTACAGTATGCTCTGAACCTCGTTTGCAAACTCCCATGTTCTTCTTTCTCATCAACTTGTCCTTCCTAGAAATCTGTTATGTGACTATCACAGTGCCTAAATTGTTAGCGATGCTCATAACACAATATAAGATCATCTCTTTCACACAGTGTATAACCCAGATGTATCTCTTCCTGTCCTGCACAGGTACAGAGTTCTACCTTCTCACCTCCATGGCCTATGATCGTTATGTTGCCATCTGCAATCCCTTGCGTTACACTATCATCATGAACAGGAAAGTCTGCATAGCTCTAGCCATTGTTTCATGGATGATTGGCTTTCTAAATCCAGTTCCCCACACTCTTATTCTTTCACAATCGTCTTTCTGTAGCTCCAATGAAATTAACCATTTCTTCTGTGACATCACAGCACTGATGGCCCTGTCATGTTCAGGGACTTCTGTCATTGAAATTATAAACTATATTGCAGGTTCACTTTTAGCTTTTATTCCTTTCACATTAACAGTTTCATCGTATGTGTACATTATTTCTGCCATCCTGAAAATCCGCTCCGCTAAGGGTAGACAAAAGGCCTTCTCCACCTGCTCCTCCCACCTCACAGTCGTCCTTTTATTTTATGGAACCACTTTTGGTGTGTACATGAGACCCAAGTCTGCCTCTTCCATGGATGTTAACAAACTGCTTACTGTAGTGTATATAACTGCAATTCCACTGCTCAATCCTTTGATTTACAGCCTCAGAAACAAGGAGCTGAAAGGAGCCCTCTGGAAAGCAAGCAGAATAGTGGAGAGCTATGTTTCTTCCAGATTTAATAAAATGTTGCATGCAATATTTGGGACAAGACCTTAGGAATGAGTGGAAAATTTGTGTAGAGATCTACGGGAAATCAGAATCTGGATTATAACAATCATAGTATATCCAAAGAAATAAAAGTACAAGTATATTTGCACATATGGTAATCTTGTAGTAAGAACAAGGGCTTGGGAACCTGGACTTCCGCTGGCTCAGTCATATATACGATGGTATTCTCCTCCTGCATGGCATCACAATTTACATAAATTCATGCCCAGGAGTAATACGGGCTGGAGCCAAGGACAATCTATTCAGTCCATATTCTTTTCTGTTATAATATTCCAGAAATTACTTGATCCCTGGCTTTATCTGCATTTCCTGTCCACTAAGGATCCTCTGTGATTACAAAATGCTTTGTTGAATGCTATTACTTTTCCCCATCCACTGCCAGCACTGGGAAGAAATTCAATGTGTCCAGCAATTTTTTCTTTTTGAGGAAGTATTTCCTTTATATTACTAAAGGATTTTCCACTTTTGTGCGCATTATATCATGAGGAATTTGAAAGAGTCTATGATATTCGCCCTCCCTGTTGTGAATTGAGAGTTAGTGGACCCTTGGGCCGGCCTGCAGGAGACTTAGGATAGGTGAACTGATAGTCTCTACTGGTGACAGGCCAGGAGGCAGATATCAGGCTTCATCCTGGAAGCTGGTACTCCCCCGGGAGGAGCCCTTAGGAGTCTAGCCGCTGGGACTTAGGCGATCCACCCTGGAAGTCGGAGCCCCCCCGGGAGGAGCCCATAGGGGCTCGACCAGTGGGACTTAGGCGATCCCCAGAGCTGGATCTTGAGTAGGCAGGAAACAGGCTTAGACTGAGGCAGGCAGGAACCAGGCTTAGACTGAGGCAGGCAGGAACCAGGCTTGGACTGAAGCAGGCAGGAACCAGGCTTGGACTGAGGCAGGCAGGAACCAGGCTTAGACTGAGGCAGGCAGGAACCAGGCTTGGATTGAGGCAGGCAGGAACCAGGCTCGGACTGAGGCAGGCAGGAACCAGGCTCAGACTGAGGCAGGCAGGAACCAGGCTTGGACTGAGGCAAGCAGGAACCAGGCTTAGACTGAGGCAGGCAGGAACCAGGCTTGGATTAAAGCAGGCAGGAACCAGGCTTGGACTGAGGCAGGCAGGAACCAGGCTCGGATTGAGGCAGGCAGGAACCAGGCTCGGACTGAGGCAGGCAGGAACCAGGCTTGGATTGAGGCAGGCAGGAACCAGGCTCGGACTGAGGCAGGCAGGAACCAGGCTCGGATTGAGGCAGGCAGGAACCAGGCTCGGACTGAGGCAGGCAGGAACCAGGCTTGGACTGAGGCAAGCAGGAACCAGGCTTAGACTGAGGCAGGCAGGAACCAGGCTTGGATTAAAGCAGGCAGGAACCAGGCTTAGACTGAGGCAGGCAGGAACCAGGCTCGGACTGAGGCAAGCAGGAACCAGGCTCGGACTGAGGCAGGCAGGAACCAGGCTTAGACTGAGGCAGGCAGGAACCAGGCTTGGATTGAGGCAGGCAGGAACCAGGCTCGGACTGAGGCAGGCAGGAACCAGGCTTGGACTGAGGCAAGCAGGAACCAGGCTTAGACTGAGGCAGGCAGGAACCAGGCTTGGATTAAAGCAGGCAGGAACCAGGCTTAGACTGAGGCAGGCAGGAACCAGGCTCGGACTGAGGCAGGCAGGAACCAGGCTCGGACTGAGGCAGGCAGGAACCAGGCTCGGACTGAAGCAGGTAGGAACCAAGCTAGGGCTAAAGCTGGACAAGTTAGAAGCACAAGTACAAGCAAGCAGGACAAGTGCCGACATGGCAGGCAAGCAGGAACGGAGTAGCTAACCAGTTAACGTACTCCGGAGCACGAGGCAACTGAGCACCACAAGGGACCCCGTTGCAAGGCAGTTAGCAGGAGGCCGAAGCAACCTAAAGTAGGCCGTGGTGTCAGTCTTGGGGCGGAGCAACCTCTGGCGTCAGTCTTGGGGCGGAGCAACCTCTGGCGGGAAATGGCTTTGATAAGCACGGATCAGCCGCGCGCCTGCCTAGGAAATGCTTCGCAATGGCGTCTCCCCCGCGGAGACGCCCAGGAACCGACTGTGCTCTGCTGCTGGCTCGGCTGAACCCCTTAGGTAAGGGCCGGGATGCGACTCTCGCGAACCGGACCGCAACACTCCCCCCTCTCCTTTAGGTCATATATAATTACGTCACTGGGACTAATTTCATGCTGCTTATGGTAACCCTTCACTGAATCTCCTCTACCTTTTCTCTTTTGGAGATGAATTTCCCAGAATAGACCACAATGCTCCAAATGAGGAGTCACTAATGAATTGTTTAGAGTCCTTATCACCTTTTTTTCTATATTGATACTTCCTATGCATCTTAGTATTGTATTTCACTACTGTCTTGTCGTGCTGTTTTGCAACTTTGAGATCATCAGGCAGCAATGCTCTGCGATCTCTCTCCTGCCTCCGACAGATCGGTGTCTCACCCCTATCACATACTGCTTTCTTGAACTATTGCATTCAAAATATATGATTCTATCCTTTTTCTGCAATAAATGTTATCTGACAGACTCTCAACTATCGCTCAAGCTTCTATAGATCACTCATCATTTTTCTATTCCCTCCGGAGTGCCCACCCTGTGCATAGTATCATCTGCAAAAAACTCCCAAATCTTTAAAAAAAACCAAAACTCTCTGTTTGCTCATTTATGAAAATATTGAACATAACTGATTCCAGGACTGATCCCTGAGGCACTTCTCTGATAAACTCTCATTCTCTGCCTTCTTGGCCTGCTGCTGTTTCCTTTATCAGTGTGACTAAAAAAAAGAAATAAACATAAGATAACAAATAAACTCCTCAATAAATTCACCTAATGGTAATCCTGTAATACCTTTTATTGGGCAAAATCCCAAATCCCCACCTAGAAGCTGATGTGGCACTTGTCGTGGGTGACCTAGTGCTCCAGATGGTTTTGTTTATTCATGGCCTTTGTTTTTTTTAAGTTATATGTATGCAATAGTTCTATTCTAAATTAGCATTTGGGTGTGGATATTCTAAACCTTAGTCCATTATTGGTATAACCCTTGCAAGCTGATTTAGGTTGCCTCTAGGCATAGATTCCTGACCTGCTCTATAGGTGCCTGATCATTCTCAGTATTGTCTCCTGCACTCACGTAGATTGTAGCATGCATGTAGAGGTCCATGCTGCAGAGCTGTGGAGATGACAGTAAGGACGTCCTCTGCTCCCGCCTCCCCCTGCAGTCTGGCTGTGGAATGTCTGATCAATGGGCTGCAGGGGGCACCAGAGAGCAGCAGCATTGTAGGACAGACAGGCTACCTGAGGTGCAGTGGAGATGGGAAGGGCTGCTGATAGAGGGGCCAAGGAGATATAAGGAAGGTAAAAGAGGGCTGAGAGACATGCTGGGAGAGCAAATACTGCTGTGAGGGTCTGGGAGAGGAACTGAAAGAAGGAGTTCTGGCTGGGAGAGAAGGAGGTGAGGAATTGGGAAGGGGAAAAGGACAGAGAGAGTGGCTGTGGGATAGGGAAGGGAAAAGACAGGCTGTGAGGTGAGGGACTGGGCTGGTAGCAAGGAAGGCTGAGAGAGGGGACAAGGTGTTGCGACTGTCACTGCTCGACGTCTCCACTCCGCCCTCCTCACCTCCTTGGTGACTCCCTCTTGCTCAAGTGGAAGGTTGACTGCCGCGGCGTCATTCTGCCGTCTTCCTCCAGCGTCTCTGGAGTGACTCAACGCTGCAGTCCGTCATGTTTCACAAGGGCCTACGGCGTGTGCGAGGCGCGGCCCCGACTGATGTAGCAGCAATGGTGCGAACCTCAGGGGCGTCCCCCTGAGATGACGTCAGCAGTACCGGATATATAAGACCTTAGAAATCGCTAACTAATCGAGTTAGCAAGGGGGTTACACTATCTAAGCTGCTCTGCCTCCTCGGACTTACCAGGGGTACCCGCTCCTCGGGGGCCTCGCTCTCTCTTTGTTTTTCAGGTCACAGTCAGGAACTGGCACTCGCTCCTCGAGGGCCCATGTTCCCGGACTGGTTGCTGAATACTTATTCTGCCTGGAAGTCATCGCTGCTTACTACACCAGTGAGTTGCTCTCTCTCTCTCAGAGCTTTCCCTGGAACCAGGTACTCGCTCCTTGAGGGCCTAACTCATTCCACCTGGACTACTAGAGACTATTGTGTGAGTGTTACCATCAAGGTTCTGTTCCTGAACTCTGCATACTCTGCCTACTCACTATATTCAGTTTTTCTACAGCTCAGTTATCCAGAATTGCTGTTCCAGTACCTGAGGGACTACAGCCCAGCCGGGCACTTCCAGCTCACTACTGCCACCTCTGGTGGTTCAATATACTGTTTAATAAAAGAACTAGTGTGTGTCTGTCTCCATACTCTGAACCTAACTGGTGGTCCCTCTTGGGATCTTCCCCCGGGGCATGGTCATCTGCCACCGGCCCAAGGATCCACCCACAACTACCTCAAACACCAACAGATTGCTAACTCCATGGATCTGGCACAACTCAGTGCTTTGCAGACCATACCGGGCCTGGCCCAGCGCATTGTGGAGCAGCAAGACGCCTTGGAGAAACTTACTTCAGCGTTTAATCAGCTACACACACAAAAGATTCAAGGCACAGCTTCCAACCAAGAAGGTCAGTTACAGGAGGTAACTTTAAAAACTGCTGTACCACTGGTGGCTCCTATCCGCTTTTCTGGTGGAATTCAGAAGGCCCGGGGCTTCTTAAACCAGTGCTGCATGCACTTTGCCTTACAGCCATCTTTATTTCCAGCGATTCTTTCCAAGACCACCTACATCCTTTCATACCTGGATGGTAGGGCCTTGTCTTGGGCATCTACCTTGTGGGAGCACAAGGACCCCATTTTGCAGGACATAGAAGGATTTATGGACTTGTTTAAATTTGTTTTCAACGATCCTGCTCGAACTGCTGTAGCCAGTTCTGCTTTGGTGGAATTGAAGCAAGGCAGCAGGTCATTGGCTGAATTTGCCATCGAGTTCAAAACTCTTGTGGCAGAACTTCTCTGGGACCCCAATTGTCTCAAGACATTCTTTTGCAGAGGCCTGGATACCCGTTTAAACAACGAGCTGGCTGCTTGCGAAACACCTGACTTGCTGGACGAATTAGTAGCCTTGGCCACTCAGATTGATCACCAGCTCCGGGACAAGGTGAAGGAACTCCGGCCCAAGGTGTTACCTGGGTTGAAACAGGCTAGTGCCATATCTGCACCTCGGATAGTTCCAGTAATTCCTGCGTAGATAAAGATGAACCAATGCAACTTGGTCATGGACATTTTACTTCCAAAGAGAGAAGACTTCGGAAGAAGCGCAGCCTATGCATGTACTGTGGTCAGCCCGGCCATAATGTCTCTATATGCTCCATTCATCTGGAAAACGTACGGGCCTAAGTCCTGCAGGAGGACTGTTCTTAGGTCATACTGCGCCCACTCCTCCACTTTCTCTTCCAGTCTCTTGGACTCACGGACTGGTCATGGTTCAGACTCCTGCCCCGATGTACCCAGGGGCAGAAGGCAACTTCAATCTCAGACGTCTAGTGGAAGACGTGAGGAGTCCCTCCATCAAGCTGGAATATCCACTACTGTGTCATCTTTTGAAGTGGTCTATGGACGTTCCCCAACACTGCCACTTGCACTGAAGCTCAGTGACATCCCAGCAGCTCATCCACTTCTTCTGATATTCATAACGCTTTCCACATTTTCATCTGAAACCACTCATACTCAGCAAAATTTCTTCCAAACCTCAAGATCCACCTGTCATCAATGCAGAAGACGATTTAGAATTCAAAGTCGAATAGGTCCTGGATGTTCGTAAAAGAGGCAAGACTTTTGAATACCTTCTAAAGTGGGAAGGTTTTGGTCCCGAAGAAGATCTTGGGAGCTTCAGACAATATCCTGGACAAGGAGATGCTTTGTCAGTTCCACCTCGTGCATCCTTCAAAACCCAAGCCTAGAACCCGAAGAGGAAATCGCCCTTTGAAGAGGGGTACTGTTGCGACCGTCGCTGCTTGATATCTCCACTCCGCCCTCCTCACCTCCTTGGCGACTCCCTCTTGCTCAAGTGGAAGGTTGGCTGCCGCGGCGTCATTCTGCCATCTTCCTCCGGCATCTCTGGAGTGGCTCGACGCTGCAATCCGCCATGTTTCACAAGGGCCTAGGGCGCCCGTGCGGCACGGCCCCGACTGATGTACCAGCAATGGCGCGAACCTCAGGGGCATCCCCCTGAGATGACATCAGCAGTACTGGATATATAAGGTCTTAGAAATCGCTAACTAATTGAGTTAGCAAGAGGGTTACATGATCTAAGCTGCTCTGCCTCCTCGGACGTACCAGGGGTACCCGCTCCTCAGGAGCCTCGCTCTCTCTTTGTTTTTCAGGTCACAGTCAGGAACAGGCACTCGCTCCTCGAGGGCCCATGTTCCCGGACTGGTTGCTGAATACTTATTCTGCCTGGAAGTCATTTCTGCCTACTACACCAGTAAGTTGCTCTCACTCTCTCAGAGCTTTCCCTGGAACCAGGTACTCGCTCCTCGAGGGCCTAACTCATTCCAACACCTGGACTACTTCTAGAGACTATTGTGTGAGTGTAACCATCAAGGTTCTGTTCCTGAACTCTGCATACTCTGCCTACTCACTATATTCAGTTTCTCTACAGCTCAGTTATCCAGGATCTCTGTTCCAGTACCTGAGGGACTACAGCCCTGCCGGGCACTTCCAGCTCACTACTGCCACCTCTGGTGGTTCAATATTCTGTTTAATAAAAGAACTAGTGTGTGTCTGTCTCCATACTCTGAGCCTGACCGGTGGTTCCTCTCGGGATCTTCCCCCGGCGGCGTGGTCATCTGCCACCGGCCCAAGGATCCACCCACAACTACCTCAAACACTAACACATGGGCTGTGATAAGGGGAATGGGTGAGTGGTTAGGTGAAGGAATCAAGATGAAGAGACTGGGAAAGGAGCTCTGTGAACAGAGATGATAGGATTTAATAGAGGAGATTAATCAAGAAAAGGGTTGTGAGAAGAGAGGGAATCATGGTGAAGAGAAGAGGCAAGAAAAGGTGAGGAGAGGAAAAGGCAGGAGTAAGTGAGATTAGGAGGAGATGAGAGAAGAGAATGAGCTGTGGAGAGACAGCTGATGCATAGAAAGAGATACGCACATGGAGGTAAAACAACAATGACAAAGGAGTGGAAGACCAGAAAAAAAATCTTTAACAGCAAAAGGAATGAGGGATAGAGAGGAAAATAAGAGATAGTCCAAAGCAGGCATAGACCCAGGGCAGATTCAAACTGGAGACACAAAGGTTGGAAAATTGTTTATTGAAAGTTTGGTGAAGATTTTTGTGCCAGCCAGGCAGGGTCCAGAGTGGAGGGCCGCTGGTATCTCCCTTCCTTTTCAGACCTGCAGTCACCAAGGTTAATAAAGTGTCTTACTGGAAGGATGGAGAAGGGGAGGAAGCTGCATGTAATATCATGGGCTCTAAACCTCGCTCTTAAAACTTGGCAGCTCCAGTATTGAGAGGGGCTGAGGGAGAACTGAGCTGAACATTTTCCTCTTATTCACAAAAATAAATCAAACATTCGGCAGTTGTTCTCCCATAGGAGAAAGTAGTTGTCTCTGGGAGTTTCCAAATTTAGGGCAGGAAGCACCAAATGCAGCAGTGGCCCTGTGGCCGGGGAGATACTCACCACTGAGCTGCCTGGGTTCAGGACATACAGGTGGTGGAGCGTATTATGTGGACTCTGCAAGGACGGGATGTGCTTTGGTCTAGAATCTGAGCGTTCCAGAATTGCTTCCAGGGGTGGGGAGGCAGGAGCAGTCAGAAAAAAAGTGTAAAAAATGAGCAGTTTAAGAAACCAAATAATGGATAAACATATATAAAAAAGTAATAAATACATAATAAATATGAAATTAATAGAACATTAAATACAGTGATTGAAAAGATAAATTAATAGGCACAGAAAAAACACATTTTATTTACACAGTACTACATTCTTAATCCAACATGGTGATGTTTGGCAATTGTGTCTGCATCTAAGATAAAATGTTTCATAACATACAAGATAAAACCTAACTCTTCTACAGGAGGGAAGGGTTCGGATGGCCAACATAGTTGGTGATTTGATTATTAGGAATGTAGACAGCTGGGTGGCTGGTGGGCATGAGGATCGCCTGGTAATAAACCTACCTGGTGCGAAGGTGGTAGACATCATGTGTCTCCTAGATAGCATTTTAGATGGTGCTGGGGAGGAGCCGGTTGTCATGGTACATGCAAGCACCAATGACATAGGAAAATGTGGGAGGAAGGTAGAAAGCTTAAATCCAGAACCTCCTGGGTAGCATTCTCTGAAATGCTCCCTGTTCCACGCGCAGGTCTGCAGAGGCAGGCAGAGCTCCGGAGTCTCAATGCGTGGATGAGACGATGGTGCAAGGAAGAGGGATTCAGTTTTGTAAGGAACTGTGGAACCTTTTGGGGAAGGGGGAGTCTTTTTCAAAGGGAAAGGTCCACCTTAATCAGGATGGAACCAGACTGCTGGCGCTAACCTTTGAAAAGGAGATAGAGCAGCTTTTAAACTAGAACAAAGGGGAGAGCCAATAGTCACCAGCATATGGTTCGGAGGGAGGTATCGTCGAAGGATACTAATAGTTAAGGTGAGTTAGGGCATCTCAAAAAAGAGGTTCCAATAAAAGGAAAAGTAGGCCAAGTGCCTAAAAGTAAAGAATCACCTGAGCTAAAAGATTCAAAATTATCCCTGTCAACTGAAAAGCAAGTTGCTAATAAAAACAAAAAACACACTGTGAAATGTGTGTTTTAGACTTGTTTTCGCTAATGCTAAAAGTCTAAGAAGTAAAATGGGAGAGTTAGAGTTCACAGAGGGAATGATGAGATAGATTTCATTGGAATTTGAGAGACATGGTGGGAGGATAATAGGGATGTGGATTCGTTTGCAATGAAATAGGAAATAAAGACAATATTTCCTTTTTCGTTGTATTTCGGTGGGCTGACAAAACGAAAGGAAAAAAATTCCGTGTGGTTTTCCTATCATTTTTTGGGGGGTGAGAAAGGGCACATTTAAAAAAAAACAAAAAAAACCAAACCCACCCCAACCCTTCACATTTTTTTTATTTATCAATTTTAACATAAATTTACAAGTATCCACTTGATATGAAAAATTACAATGTAGTATGACATATAACATAAGTCTATATTGTTATGAACTATAACACTCAGGAAATAACATAAATCTACATTGTTATATAATAAAAGAAATATAGGGGAGGAGGCAGGAACAAAAGAGCGTATCCTAATTTCATAAACAAATAATTCAGGAAACAGACCTATTGAACAGAGGCCACAGCAATGACTTCATAGCAGACCTATTATTGGAAAACTTTAGGGGTGGGAATCCAAGAACGCTCTCAAATGGGACGGCTCATAGTACACATACTGTTGCTGTTGAAATTTTAAGTAACATTTGCAAGGAAAACATAACTGGAATACTGCTCCTTTTTGCAAAGCCTCAGCTCTCATTTGCAAAAACAATTTCCTTCTAGCCTGGGTTGCTTTAATTAAATCAGGGTAGCACTATACTTTATGACCATAGAACAATACATGTCTATTCCTGAAAAAATACCTAAACACAGTATTTCTATCCATCAGAGAAGCGAAGGAGACTAATAAGGGTCTTCTAGAAATTACCAATTCTTGCGAGGTCTCTAGTAAAGCGAAAATATCCAATGATACCACAGATTCTTCAGGTTTTGTTTCAGTGTATGGTAAATAATAGGCTTTAGTTATTACCGGTGCAATACTTTCAGGCAACTTTAATACCTGCAACACATACGATTTAAAAAGTTCCATCAGAGAAATATTTTCAATAACAGGAAAGTTCATAAAACGGAGATTATGAGCTCTCAAGCTATTCTCTATGTTTTCAAGCCTTCTGTTGGTAATTTTCTCCCCTTGTAAAACAAAATTTTGAACTTTATCTAATTCTTTTATCTGATTTTCCATTTCTCCTATTTTCTTATTTTGTACTTCAACTTCTTTAGCATTAATAGTGACTTGGTTTTTTGTCTCTTGCACTACTCCAGTTAAAGTAATTATAGATTTTTCCAATGACTGTGTAACCACCCATATAGTGGACAAAGTTATTTTCTCACCGTTGAGCATTCCTTTCTTCTCACCTCCTATTTCCAATAAAGTGCCGGCTGCCATCTCCATGCTTGAGGCGCCCAGCGTTTCAGCTGTATCCAGCCTCTCTCCTTCACTCCTCTCTTTAGGCTGGATCTCAGCCCTTAGCTCTGTGATGTCCTGTTCCGTAGATGTTAATCTCTGCAGTGCCGCCTCTCCCGTACCTCGGGATCCACCCGTCGGGACTTCAGCCTCCCACCTTCCTCGTTCTCCTTCAGGACATGGTGGAGCCGGCCTGTCTGGACATCCGGGGCTCAGCGATATCTCAGGGGTCAGGGGTGAGAGCATATGCTCTTCTGCTCTCTCCTCAGCGACCAACACACCCGGCATTTGCTGTGGCACTGCCACGAAGAAAGACCCGATGCATGGCTGACTATTGTTTTTCGGAGTGGAGGTAGGATCCTCCGCTCTCAGCTGTGCTTTCCTCTTAGTATGTGGCATATTATAAATATAGAAATCTTGTTTGAGAATGGCAATTTTACGGAGCTCCTCACGGCACGTCTGTTCAGTCGGCCATCTTGCCCCCTCCAACCCTTCAAATTTAATTAATTACAAACTCCCACCGGCCCTATATGTGCACATAGAGATTTATAAAATAATTAGGTCATTCCATCCGGACCCGGTGATTTATGTAATTTAAGGTCAGAAATTACTTTTGTAACTTCCAATTCAACTATGGGTTTATTAAGAATTATCCTTTGCTGTTCAGTTATTGTGGGCAGATGCAAGTTTGTGAAAAAAGATTCCTGATTTCTGACATTTGGGGAATCCGATGTGTAAAGCGCTTCATAAAATTTTTGAAAGACCTGCCCAATATCTGAAGTGGAGATAGCACGGGTGCCATCGGGTTTATTGATAGAAGAAATGAATTTGGAAGGTGCCTTGGCCTTTGACAATTGTGCTAAGAGCTTACCCGGTTTATTACCATGGACAAATAGCTTGTGTTTAAAGGCAAACATAGTTCCCGTGGCCTCGCGATGAATTAAATCATTTAGCAAAGCCTGGGTTTGCCGAAATCTGTCCCTCCAGATCTGAGTATTAAGTCTGTTCCATTGGGCCTTGTAATATTTTAGCTTCTGTTCCAGTTCTAGGATTTGTTTATTTTGTTGTTTCTTTTTTTGGATAGTGTATTTAAGAATATCGCCTCTGATGACAGCCTTGGCAGTCTCCCAGAACTAAACTGGCGTATCTTTATGTTGGCAGTTAAACTCCTCAAATTGTAACCACTTCCGCTGCAAGAATTTCCCAAATTCTGTGTCCATAGTTAACCATTCAGGCATTCTCCACTGAAACAATGATGGCACCCTGGCCATCTCCCCTATAGTACAATATATAGGGCAATGGTCTGAAATAACAAGATTGCCAATTTCCGCTTTTTCTGCATCAGAAAAAAGAGATTCAGAAACCAGAAAATAATCAATTCTAGATTTCGCTGGGTGGGCCCTGGCATAATGGGTATAATCCCTCTCAGAGGGATGATACACCCTCCAAATGTCCAGCAATTGTAGGTTGCGGCATAGAAAAGGAATACCTTTCCCCTTTCCCAACGGTTGGGTTTGTACATTAGAACATTTATCAAGAATGGGGTCTGCCAGACAATTGAAATCGCCCGCCAATACTATGGAAGTGGTATCCAATGCTGTGATTTGAGATACTAAGTTGGAGAAAAACATATGATTATATTTATTCAGTCCGTATATAGAAGCCAGCACAATAGGGTGTCCATATAAGCAGCCCTTAATAATTATAATTCTCCCTTCATTATCTGACCATTGTGTATCTAATTGAAATGGGATTGAATTTTTAATTAAGATGGCAACACCATTACGTTTGCTGGTACCTGAGGAGAAAAATACTTGAGTATATCCCTTTTTATTTTTCAGTTTAAGGTGTTCACTATCCTTCATATGCGTCTCCTGAAGGAAAACAATGTCCCCCTTGGATTTATGACAATATGCTATGACCTTCTCCCTCTTTATGGGCGTGCCTAACCCTGCAACATTCCAGCTCATATAATTTACTTTAGGTACCATTTCCCTTTACATATACATGGACATGAAAAAACAAATATGGTGTATTTGGTACTGTCGGATGCATGTTACTTAATTCAGGATAGAGACATAGCCACATGCCCTGCGATACCTGGCAACCTTTGAAAATCATCCTCTCACATTCTCCTTTCATCGTCCAGCTGAAAAACCTTATCTTCATGAGAAGACCAAACCCAGCAATATAAAATATCATCCCAGCAAGTTGGTGTCTACCCCCCCTCCCCCCTCCCCCCATTTCCCCACCCCTCCCATACCCTGTAGTAGAGAACCCCCACAACAACATCCAGCCATCTTCCTTAGATGCCCTCAACAAGGAGAGCTGGAGCCAATGTTTGTGGTCAGGTGACAGGTCCCAGAGACATATAAACTACTTCCATGAACAAAGCAAGGCTTCTAAGAACCTTAATATTGTCCCAAACGATGTCCAAAGCGTGACATAGAAAATGGCAGGCAAAAAACCATTCAAGGTCTGCAACCCGGATCAGTCACTGCAAAAACATCCAAAACTGTAAACGAACACGAGGGATGACTACTGGTATCCTTAACCTAGGTAAACTTCTAAATACTGCCAGGAAAGTTTCAGGCGCATAATATCGCCAACGCTTCTTTTACATACCGTTGAGCTTCAGAGAGGGTGTCAAATGCCTGTGACTGCCCATTATTCCAAATACGAAGCTTTGCTGGGTATTGAAGGGCAAACCTTACTTGCTTGGTAGCAAGCTGTGAGCAGAGCAGGTCAAATTCCTTGCGCTTGGCAGCTACTCGGGCAGAAAAATCTTGGAAGATTTTTACCGGCAGGTTTTTGAAGTGTAAAGATGGTGATTTTCTTGATGCCTGCCATATAAGCTGCCGATCGCTGAAGTCCAAAATTCGCGCAATAACTACACGGGGCCTTTGTGGATTGTCCGTGCGCGGTCCCAAACGATGTGCCCTCTCTATTTTAATGGCGCCAAGCTGATCAGATAGGCCCAGGGCCTCCGGGAGCCACTGCACGATCTGGCTTGCTAGCTCAGAGTCCGGGATGGATTCCGGTATGCCCACTAAACGTAAGTTATTACGGCGAGATCAGTTTTCTAGCTTGTCCATTTTTTCTCTTCTTGCTGCCGGACCGTTTGTTCCAATTTATGTATCCGGCCCTCGGCTGCCAAATTCTCATCCTCCGCTGCGGCCATGCGAAGTTCCAAGGTGTCGATCCGTGGGGGCAGTTTGACAAATGCAGATTGCAAAGTAGTGAGTTGCTCCGAGATTTTGTCTAACTTTACTGATAGCGCTTCAGTAACTGCTGTTGTAAGAGCCGTGATGTTTGGGTCAAGGGCCGAGCCCGACGCCGACTTTTCTGCTCCAGCGACCATTTTGTCCTCCAGCGCTTTGGGTTTCTCCTTATCTTTTTTCGCCAATTTAGCGGGCATAGTCGCTGGAGATTTATTCATATATCTGTCGATATTCATATGCAGTACGCACCAAGAAAGTTGCAGCAAGAAAAACTTGACGGATGCCTGAGATTTTAAAAGGATTCCAGGCCTGCCTCCTGGAGCCGGGTTAGACACGTCTACCCCAGTTCACCACATCACGTGACTTCCATTGATGTTATTTTAATACTTTTTAGTGTCTTCATAAACAATTTGGAACACTTCCTTTTTTAATGATTTCGCATTACTGGATGAGGTAAAATTTCACTACATTGCTAATAAAGTAAATATGTATGTTATATTTGATTTTTCAGTGGAACTTATTTTAAATTTAATTTTTTCCTGATAGGTATGAGATAATTGTACTGTTTCCTGGCAATTGACAAAATCTGTCATGAACAGGTAATAAGTGCCATGGTCTTTTTTCTGTATATGGCTTTCTGCCCTTTCACTGTTCAGTCCTTTATATGTTAAGAAATCTGTCTGTGTGTTGTTTTGTATTGGATTTTGATTAAATGATATAATGTTTTATTTTAGCCCCGAAGCAGCCCGTGGTCGGGCGAAACTCAGGCCTTGAGTCGGGCATTTACTTGAATATTGCCTTTTCAATAAAATACTTCTGAGGACTTCGGCTTCTTTGTTTTTCTTTCCCTCCTGTTCCCTGTACATTGCCAGAAAGGGGAGGAGAAGGAGAGCAGAGGCTGTAGCAGGAAACATTGGGCTTTTTCTGCTGCATGAGGATCAGCCCAAAAATCTCTTGATGATCCCTAGATTTTTGCTGCTGAGTCTTTGGACAGTAATATCCAGCTACATAACCGAAATGCTCCTGTTATTCTCCTAAATAATACGATATCCAGTTAAAGTTTAGGCACATAAGTGCCCAAATATTCATTTAGCTGGATAACGTTTGAGTTATTGAGATAAATAAGTTGGAATATGGACCTCTGAATGCCTTCAGATATGTTAGCGATAGAAGGAATTGCAGAAGTGGCATTGTGAGACTCAAAGGTGAAGGGATGGGCAAATAGGGATTTATTGCTACAACAGCGAATGGAACAACCAAATGATAGAATTGTATGTGTACTGCCTTATACACCACACACATATCGGTTGAAGGCCAGTATTTTGAAACTGGCCCCTTTTACAGATGCATCCGATTTTGAACAAAAAAATGTTTGCTCTAACCAGAGCTAGGAACCTTAAAGATCCAATAGTACTCGCCAATCTATTGGATTTAACAGAATCAGGCCCATGGTCCATTGGATGACAAAGCAGGTGTGGCAAGTGCAGTGCATGTGCACAGATGCATACGGGAACATACCTGGAGATACTTGGACGTAGACGATTTTATTTTCAAGATCAATACACTTGTGAATCAATTAATGTAGTATATGTACTACGCTGCCTGTGCAACAAAATCTACATAGAAAAAACTACAGGCAAATTGAAAATTAGGATACAAGAACACATTAGCTGAATAAATAATCAGAAGGAGGGAGCCCCCCTTGTTGACCACTGGCAAGAAACAGGTCATCAGACCCAGGAATTCACTGTAGCGGTCCTTTTTCATCTGAAACAGTATCCACGGGGTGGAGATTTAGATTTGCGGCTGACAAGGATGGAACAGCGGTTCATCTATACATGGGACACTGTAGCTCCCAATGGACTAAATCGAGAAATAGATTGGTCAATTTTTTGAAAGGGGGCATACATAGATCTAAAAGTGATCAGTGAGACACACAATAGCATTGATTCATTGATGATGAGCCATGAGCCGGAGAATAAATACACAGAAGCCGCTTTAAAAAACACAAAAATATTGCGAGATCTGCCCTTCATGGACCTGATCCCAGTGGTACAGCTTTAGAAGTGCTAGAGAATAACATTATTGGATAGAGGAAGGGAAATGAAAAGGAAAAAACATTGACTTAACATCGCTAAACAATAAAAGCAGGGACCGGGTTTCCATCAAGTCCCGCACAGACAGAAAAATTGCCATTCACAACAACAGTAGAGTGCGTAGGAGGTCTCTATCAGGTCTGCTAATATTAAGAGAAGTGAAATCATAACATTCACAGATGAGTCACATATTTCTGAAGAATAATTTCATTGATCAATAACAACATAGCCAAGAGAACATAATAGTGGGATTGTCGAGTGAAGGGAATAGAAAAGAGATTAGTAGGACGGCGGAAACATAGGGAAACAAATAAGGTGTCTGGTAGCACCCAAGGGTACCGGTAGCTTTGCTCTGAATAGAGAAATGGTGATTGGCCCAGGGGAGTTTAAAAGTCAGTAAAGCAAAAAGACGCCAGATGACAGAATGAAGGCGCCGCTCATCTAAAAGGTTGTCATAAGAGAAACTGTAAGTAATTTAGAACCCCATATATGGTCATAAATATTTGAAACGAGGGAATGGGCTAATATGATTGATTGATTTTTAATACAGACAGGTACTTTGAAATTGTTCAAACTGTAAGGTGGCAAAGGAGCTTGAACCGTAAGGTGGTAAGCAAGATTCCTCCATGGTCCCTGAAGCAGACAAACAGTCGAAACACGGCCGTTGTCGGGCAGGCGGCTTCGGCTCACAGAAGTGGCAGGAGTTCTTCAGAACCAATAAGTATTTACAAAAAGCAGCGAGAACGCTGAAAAAGGTCGAGCTGACTACCAGGGGGAGGACACTTACTTGAAATGAAAAACACTGTTTATTGATGAACAAGAAGTACATTGTTGAATTATAAAAAATAAAATACAAAAAATCAGGAAAAGCAAATAAAATAGTTGAAGAATAAAGTCAGTAGCTATTAAATGAGGGAACCACAGAGTGGTTTCCTCACATATAGCAACCGCACACATTACCACAAATCGGGGAGTTTCCTTGATGGTTGGATGTTAATGTTGATAGTGGAAGGAAACAGAGGTTTGGTTGGTGATTGGTGAATACCATATAATACAAAGGCAAGATTGGAAGTGAGGTAAACCTCTATCGACTTTTAGAACAGAGAACAGTGTGTTCATGAGGAGCTAACAAAACTTGAAAGTAGATAAGGTGATGGGGCCAAATGGGATACATCTGAGGGTACTAAAGGAACTTAGAGATGTCCCAGCAGCTCCTCTGGATGACCATTTCTATGCTTCCTTAGAGTCTGGAATAGTTCCGGAGGACTGGAAAGGGTGGATGTGGTTCCTATTAATAAAAGTGGAAGTAAGGAGGAAGCTGGGAACTACAGGCCAGTTAGTCTGACTTCTGTGGTGAGCAAACTAATGGAATTGCTGCTAAAACAGAGGATAGTGCAGTTTGTAGAATTCAATGCATTGCAAGATCTGAGGTAAATCTTGTCAGACAATCTCATCAATTTATTTGATTGGGTGACCAGAGAGTTGGATCAAGGGAGAGCGCTAGACAATTTCAACAAGGCCTTTGACATGGTTCCACACAGACTTATAAATAAATTGTGCACCTGTGGTATGGATCCTAGAATGACTGACTGGGTTAGAAACTGACTGAGTAGGAAGCGACAAAGGGTAGTGGTAAATGGAGTTTTCTCTGAGGAGGGGGTTGTTGCTAATGGTTTTCCTCAGGAATTGGACCTTGGACCGGTTCTTTTCGACATTTTGTGAACAACATAATGGAAGGGTTGTTGGGAAAGGTTTGTCTTTTTGCCAATGATACCAAAATCTGTAACACTCTATAACAGTGTACTATCAAGCTAGGGTGAGAGAACATAGTAGAAATTTCAACTTTGTGAGACTTTCCTCACTCCAAATGATGTGAAATCTTCACCAAAGTGTACTGTGCTATTCATACATCTCACTCTGCATGTCAAACTGGCCACTACACCCAAAAACACCACCAGCACCTCACCTGGAGCTATTAGCTGGCCCTCCTATAGTGATATAAATAGTTGAATACTGTGAAGACCTCCACAGAGGCTCAGGCTCTTTCACTCTCCCCCCCCCCCAAGCCCAGAATTCACCAAAATGCAATGGCAATAAATATATTAAATATATATTTATATGTTTATATATATATATATATATATATATATATATATATACATACATACATAAACATATAAATATAAATATTCCCAATTGCATTACAGCCACTTTGGGCATATTGCACAGCTTAATACCAGGAAAAAAGGTGTAGTTATTTCTGGTGTTAAAAACATGGGATAGTATGCGTTATGCTATCGCATAGCAAGATTTTTGGCCCTCATTTTAATTAATCCTGCCCAAACCCCTCCCCTTCAAAATTTTGCATTTGTGTCATGTGTTAACATGATTATTGCATGCATTATGGCATTAACACCATAACGCATTTTGATGAATGACCCTTATGAATTGAAAATGTTACAAGTGTATTAGTATTTCTAATTTTGAGTTCGCATTTCACTTTATATTATTATGTTTCAATGTTTTATTAATAGCATGGGAATCATTAACAAATAATTAACAAATTTAATGTGGATAAGTGCAAGGTGATGTATATAGGGAAAAATAACCCATGCTATAGTTACAAAATGTTAGGTTCCATATTAGGAGCTACCACCCAGGAAAGAGATCTATGTTGCGCTCGGAGGTGGACCCTTGTCCTGGGACAGAGATGGAACGCTTCCTGAAAGGGAACAGGAGGTAACTGCTCCCGGGGGGCGGAGCACTGGAGGAGAATAGGCTGTGAAGAGCTTCACCACTGGAAGTCCGAAGTCCCCCCGGGAGGAGCCCATAGGGACCCGGGCCGCTTGGACTTAGGTGGGCCTTGCAGGATCACCTCAGAGAGTGAAAGTCCAGCATGCCCACGGAGACAGGGGGAGCATGATTGGGTTCGAAGGTGGAGGCTATTTGGAACAAGGAGAACCTGAATAGAGTTGGTGATGAGAAGGTGAGGAACAGAGCCAGAATCTGGAGACGAGGTCAGGCAGGCAAAGGTCAAGCTCCAGAGGACAGTCCAAGGAATGGTCAGCAAAGCAGGGGTCAGGTAGGGTTGTGCAGCAGGGACGGATTCATCCCATTCGGTATTCGGATTTGTCAGGACCCAAATCCGTTGCATCCGTTCTCGGGGGACCCCGATCTGTTCATTAGTTATGTATGCATTCGTTTCCCAAAAAACCCCCCATCCCAACCCTTTAAATTTAATTTACTACAACCCCCCACCCTCCTGACCCCCAAGACTTGCCAAAAGTCCCTGGTGGTCCAGCGGGGGTCCTGGAGCGATCTCCTGCACTCGGGCTTCGGCTGCTGGTATTCAAAATGGCGCCGATAGCCTTTGCCCTTACTATGTCACAGGGGCTACCGGTGCCATTGGTCGGCCCCTGTCACAAGGTAGGAGCAATGGACGGCCAGCACCATCTTGTGCTCCTACCATGTGATACGTTGTATTCATAGGGGTTCACCATATGTTTCGTGACCCCCACGAATACAACGAATATGGCATATATGTTGCGGATTACCAATACCTTGCAAACGAATGCACACCCCTAGGGTCAGGTACCGGAGGTCAGACGAATTCAAAGGCAGGCTGAGGTCTAAGAATAAGCTGAGGTCTTTGAGGCAGGCGGCAGGCAGGTCAGGAACAAGCTGAGGTCTTTGAGGCAGGCGGCAGGCAGGCAGGCAGGTCAGGAGCAAGTTGAGGTCAGTACCAGTAAGACAGTCCAAGGGTAATATCTGGGTAGACAGACAGACGAACACAGGAACAAGCAGGACACAGGAACTAGGATGCATGAACAAGTCAGGAACAAAACTGGAACAGAAGGATCCTGGAACGAAACTAGGAACAGGCAAGAACAGGAACACACGCAGAGACAATCTTAGAACAAACTGACCCGATTACCAAGGCAAGGAAGCATAGATAGGAACTTCCTTATATCAAGGGATCAATCAGGGCGTGCCGCAGAGCTAGGACCAGCCCTTGGCCCTACATGAGTCCAGGCGGTCCGCGCACACGCGCGCGTATTATCGTGGCTAACATGGCCGAGGATGCCAAGCCTCGGAGTGAGGCCTGGTGCGCAGTGGAAGGCCTGGCGACCACCGCCACGGGACGCTGGGGCCTGGCAAGACTGCCAACTACCGTGAGGGAGGTCGTCCCAGGACCCACTGTGGAACCATGAAGGAAAGCAGGCCTGTGCGTGGGACAGCCGAGGGCAGGGCGTGTAACAATCTAGGTGTCATAGTGGATAACACATTGAAATCGGCGGCTCAGTGTGCTGCGGCAGTCAAAAAAGCAAACAGAATGTTGGGAATTATTAGAAAGGGAATGGTGAATAAAACAGAAAATGTCATAATGCCTCTGTATCACTCCATGGTGAGACCACACCTTGAATACTGTGTACAATTCTGGTCACCGCATCTAAAAAAAGATATAGTTGCGATGGAGAAGCTACAGAGAAGGGCGACCAAAATGATAAAGGGAATGGAACAGCTCCCCTATGAGGAAAGACTAAAGAGGTTAGGACTTTTCAGCTTGGAGAAGAGACGGCTGAGTGGGGATATAATAGAGGTGTTTAAAATCATGAGAGGTCTAGAACAGGTAAATGTGAATCGGTTATTTACTCTTTCAGATAATAGAAAGACTAGGGGGCACTTCATGAAGTTAGCATGTGGCACATTTAAAACTAATCGGAGAAAGTTCTTTTTCACTCAACGCACAATTAAACTCTGGAATTTGTTGCCAGGGGATGTGGTTAGTGCAGTTAGTGTAGCTGGGTTTAAAAAAGGATTGGATAAGTTCTTGGAGGAGAAGTCCATTACCTGTTATTAATAAAGTTGACTTAGGGAATGGCCTCTGCTTTACTAGCATCAGTAGCATGGGATCTTCTTGGTTTTTTGAAATTGCCAGGTTTTTATTTATTTATTTATTTATTTATTTATTTATGTATGTATTTATTTATTTATGCAATTTAACATATACAGTAAAGAAATAAACAATTTTAAGTACAGATAATTGTAAATTATATACCTCATTAGAGTTATCTTAATTCAATGAAATAACAGAAATCCGTATTTAAAGGTAAACTCCAGGAAAGAAAAGAATATATAAAGCGGACTAAAGGTAATTTGGGTAAACCCCTTAAACAATTGAAATCAAGAACACATGATCTCTCTACTTTTGCTCTGATCCTATATTTGAAGACATTGGGATTAGGGAATCCAAAAAGGCTCGTAGTTGTGAAATTTCAAAGAAAACATATTTCTGATTTTGGTGCGTCAATTCGCATCTACATGGAAATTTAATGAACATTGTTTCACCTTTACTTTCCACTTCTTGTTTAAACACTAAAAATGTCTTCCTCCTTATTTGTGTGGCTCTAGAAAAGTCTGGATATATCCAAACTTTCTCTCCATGAAAAAGATCCTGCCTATTTCGCATGTAGAGACGAAAAACCGCTTCCCTATCAGAGGCAAAAACGAAAGCCACTTGCAATGTAGCTCTTGTAGATATATTAGTCTCAGGAGTGGCCTCTATTATAGCTGTTAAATTTAATGAGGCGTCTCCTGACTTGCTATTTGATGATACTCCTTTAGCTGCGACATAATAAATTTTTGAGAAGGCTGGTAATGCCTGCTGTGGCATTTTCAACGTTTGAGTCAAATACTCGGTAAACATATCTTGTGGTGTTATTAATGTATGTCTAGGGAAATTTAATACTCTAAGATTTAAATATTTCAAAGAGTTTTCAATAGATTCCAATCTCTTGTCATAAAGAATTTCAGTCTTAGTTAACCTTTGATGGCAAGTTTCCAATTTATCAATTCTAATTTTCATCAATTCTTTATCCTTATTCGAATTTGATATACAAGTCTCCGTATCCAAAACTCGTTGTTTAGAGTCCATTGTTATTTTAGTTAAATTAAGAGTAGCCTTCTCTAAAGATTTAATGGCAGACCATAGCAATTCCATCGTTATTGGCACAGGGCTTTCCATTTGTAATAAGTTACCACTTCCTTCTCCTATTTCCCATATTCCCATTTCAACTAGGTTCAACTAAGACCTAGTTGAAATGCCAGGTTTTTATGGCCTGGATTGGCCACTGTTGGAAACAGGATGCTGGGCTTGATGGACCCTTGGTCTGACCCAGTGTGGCATGTTCTTATGTTCTAGACAAATCCTCCAGGTACAGTGTTTCTTATGTACTCTGCAGGTAAATATAAAAAATACATATAACAAATTTTTCAAGTGTTAACCCCCCACCCTTCTACCCCCGCACATCCCTGCACAAGAAACACAAAAGGCCATAAAATTAAATTCTCATTCAGCAACATGTACACCCCTTGCCCTCCATTCAAAAAGATGCATGAAAAATTCCATTGCAGTAGAGAACATAGTTGAAATCACAAGTCCCACTACCCCCAGATTCCCCCTCCAACACCCCATGACCAATAAACAATTAGATTTTCTGAACACTGAGAATTTCCCCTCAACTATTCATTCAATATCAGGAAATGTGGATCTGTGATATAAATTCTTTAACCTAACTTAAAGGCCATTATTTAAAATCAAAGTTCTGGCTTTGGGCGCAGGATCTGAATATACTTCTCCCAGACACCTGGGAAGAAGTGTCTACGTTGAAAAGGACAATTAGAAGCCAGGTTTTCTATTTACATCATGTTATGCAACACATTACGCCATGTTCTCTCCTCTCCAGTTTAGAAGGATAGTTCTTTTCCTTATAACACCTGCTTTCCAGATAAACAATCTATCGCCCATAGGCTTGAAGAGAAAAGGGAGAAAACGCTCAAACAACAGAGCTTCAGGGGTTTTTGGGATGTCATAACCTATAACTGCTGAGACATAACAGGATATGTTCTGCCAGAAAGGTTGGACCTTCGAGCAGAATCAAAATGCATGTGAAAGCGAGCCTGCTGATCACCACAATGCACACACTGATCTGTGTTAGAAATGCCCACCTGAAATGGTAAAGCTGGTAAAGAGGGGGTTGTTGCTCCTCACAAATGTATATTGTAGCTTCCAAACATACACCTTAGAGGAGAGCTCTTTAATGTGTTTGAAATCAGATCTCACAGTGGGTTCTGATATTATAAATCCACCTTCTCCTTGCCAGCAAATTGATATTATTAAATGATTTCATCATAAAAAGAAAAAATGGTTAAAACAAATACTTCATGTCTAAATGTTCACTTGTATGTAACTCCCCTTCTAAGGTAGTCTGAGTCACCCAATGCCAAGAAAGAGAAAGTCACCTCAGAGGAAATAATGGGGCAGATTTTAAAAGCCCTACACGTGTAAATCCAGCTGGATTTACGCGCGCCAACGTGCACAAGCCCTGGGACAGCAGGCAGGCGCAACTTGAAAAATAAAGGTATGGGTTTTTTTTTAAGTAGGGCTGGGGGTGGGTTAGGTAGGCGATGGGAGGGGAAGGTGGAGGGAGGGGGGGCGGAAGGAAAGTTCCCTCTGAGGCCACTCCGATTTCGGAGGGAACAGGGAAAGCCATCAGGGTTGTGCGCACAAATCTACGCCCGCGTGTAGGTATTAAAATCCGGCCCAATTTTATTAATTGTGCGGATTTACCAACCTCAAATACCACACCCAGGTTACCCCCACCCTGGGACTTCCTGAATATTAATACCCCTTCTCTCCTTCCAGAGGTCTAAATTTATTTTTCAAACAGAGTAAAGGGTTAAGATTTTCTTTTACTGGCAAATGGTTAAGAAACTGCAGGTGGGGAGTGAGGAAGGGGAAAGGGCAAGGTAAGATGAGATTTGGCATGAGTTAGTGCAACCCACTGGATCGCAATATTCAAGCGCATGTGTGGTGCAATAAACTCAGAAATATTCAAAGTTACCGGAATAACTGTTTTAACCAATTATGCTGCAAAACTATAACTTGCAAACCCAAACATAGTCTGAAGTCACTGTGTCTGTGCACACTACCAAAATATGGGTGGGGCCTTTGTTGATTTATAGGCAAGTTGCAAGTTACCAACTGGTAAATACAGGGTAAAAGCAGGAGCTTCTTTAATTCTTTTGTACACAGTTCCCTCCAATCTTTACTCTGGCTTGGACACCTTCCTATCTAATGACAACTGCCTCTGAAATACACTAGAGGCAGCAGTGCAAGTAGGCAGCTGTCAAATTAGTAGGGTTTCTTTTTTCTGAGCTGCTGTCTCCCAACCAAACAGGAGGAGAAAACCCCAAACCTTCTAAACTCCCAGTTCACTTATCACAGTTTCCCCTGGTGCACATTTCTAGCCAGTGCTGATGCAGTCTCAAGCCAGGCAGAAAACCATTCTCTAGCCCCTTCCAAGCAAGTTTGCACTGCTCCTAATACAGCGCCAGGGTAGGAAAGCTGCTGTGTCTATCTGTTCCACAGTGCAACAGATCCTCTCTTCTTACCCCCAGGAAATTCTAAAACCAAGCAGCATCTTTTTGTCTTTCTTCCTAGTTGTTCAGAGGTTCCTCAGTCCCCATTGGCTATCAGAGTCAGGTGACTTTCTGGTTCATTGTCAAAACCATGAGATGGCAACACAGAGACCAGTGTACTTGCTAACCCCTTCAGCTGTTGGCTCAGCAGGACAGCAGCCCAGGTTGTAAAAACAAGCTGTTTTGACACACAGCAGTTCCTTGGCTCCACTTTCCCTTCCAGCCAGAGGCCGATAGCAGACTGAAGGTTACAATGCTCCACGAAAAAGACTGCAAGACCAGTTTAAGAGCATCCATTTGAATTACTTATCCAGGCTCAGACCACACTCAAATAAGCTCAGGGGGTATGAGAAAACTTTGGGAAACTGGTCACATGTATGTTTATATTTCACATCAGTTATGATGTACATTGTCATGTGATCAGGCTTAACATTCATCCTTATTTTTAATTATATCAGACATTTCTATCTGAGACTAGATAACAACAATGTAAAGTCAATATTTACACAATAACAGAATATGAAATTTAAAAAACTCTTCATTAAGAATCACTGCATATGATGAACCTCAACTCTTTCACCAGTTCACTCAATCCCCCTCCCCATGGTTCTCTCACTCCCCCCTTGCAATCACCATTTTGCTTGTTCACTCCTCTCCCACCACAAACCCACCATTCACCTGGTTCCCCCTCACAAATCCCTCACTTACCCTAGTTCACTCCCTCTCCCCACCTCACAAGCACTTCACTGGCCCCAGCTTCCCTCCCTCCCAATGAACCCCCTTACCTCAGCTCACTCGCCCTGAATGACTGCTTCTGAATTACCTTGCACTTTCCTAGAATATTCCATACTTTATCTAAGTAAGGATCTTTCTTTAAGCTGCTGGAATGAAGTGTTTATTTTGATAGCCCACAACACCACCAATAAATCATGGTCTGCGGTACTGGGGATGGTGAATAGGTACACTAACTAGGCAGGGAAATATCTTGGAGAGGTTGGGGGGTCTGGAGCTGCCTACTCCTTCCTGAAGCAGCCACTGTTGCCTGTGGGTTGAACCCTTGTGTGCAGGTGGCTGGCGGGACTTCCCAGGAAGAAGCAGGTACCTGGAAGGACCAAAGACCAGGACCGGAGCAGGAAGCAGGAGTGTAGCCGAGGACCAATACTATAGAAGGGGCCAGGGCCCAGGTCCCAGCAGCATGGCCAGGCAGCAGTTTAACACAGAGCAAACTCTGTTATGGACTTTTGCATCATCAAAGTTAAGTCAAGCTAGAGCTCGTTATTATACAGCCCTCTATTTGGGATACATCCAGTATTGGTCCAATAGGGATTCTCTGGAGGTGAGGCGCCTTAACTTTACTTTGCTTAGTATTATCTGCAGAAGTCTTGGTGCTTCAGAGTCCCTATAGCTCCACTGTAAGGTCCTCTAGACTTGCACTTGGGGCCACATGTTCAATCTCTACTGCAGCTTCACACTGTTAGTCTTCTGGGGTGGACAACCAGGGGTGTTAACTTATGAATTTAAATATTTATTTTTAACACAAGCTTGACACAAAATGAAAAATAGCTTACAAAACCCTTCAAATGCAAATTATAGAAAAATATTCATTAAAACTTTATCACTGTGTGTGCATTCTTCGTGTAGCAACAGTGGCATACTAAGTGGTGGGTGAAGGGATGGTTTGTCCCAAGTGAAAGACAGGAGAGAGGTGCCATTGTGTGGTTTCCAGTGGACCTGATCCCTCCAGTGGCAGAAGATGGGAGAGGCTCATGTGGCCGCTGGTGGATCCTAGCATACTGGCAGCTGCTGGTGGACCCTATCTAGTGGACCCTATCTGGTGGACCCTATCTCACCGGCCCACACCCAGAACAGAAAAAAAGGAAGCCCGTTCTATGGCTCCTCCTGGTGTGCCAGACCCACGGTATTCAAAACTCACAGGGTTAGCGCTTCCTCTGTGCTGATCACCTGAATTATGAGTTTTATATAATGATGGGCTGGCGTACCAGAAGAACCTGTAGAATGGACTCTTACAGCTGTGGAAGGACTCCTGCCCTCCTGCCTCAATGAACGATGCATGCAGCAGCAGTGGAGGAGTTAACAACACCCTGGGAATCCTTTCTCCACAAGAGAGGGCAGCCTGAATGGGCTATGTGTATGTGTGAATGGGAGTCTGCTTGGGTTGTGTATGTCAGTGGGTGAATATGAATAGGAGCCTCCTTTGGTTGTGTGTGTATATGTGTGTGTGAATGGCAGTCTGCCTCGGTTTTGTGTTTTGTGAGTGAAGGAGAGCTTGTTTGGGTTGTATGTGTGTGTGAATGGGAGCCTACCTGGATTATGTGTTTGTGTATGTGAATGGAAGTCTGCCTGGGTTTTGTGTGTGTGTGTGTGTGCATGAATGTGCGTGTGTGTGAATAGGAGCTTGTCTGGGTTGTATGTGTGTGTGTGTATGGGAGCCTGCCTGTGTAGTATGTTGATGTGTGAAGAAAGTTTGTGCCAGCCCCACTAATCCACAACAAGCACAGAGTGACTGGAAATCAAAGGCTTTCATGTATGGAGAGTGGAGAATTTTTCCATTCTTATTAGTTTTAATTATTGGGTATTTGATGTAATGGGGGGGGTGGGGGTGGGGGGTGAGGGAAGGAAGTGAATACACTTGTGATCACTGGGGCAGAGGTGGGTAGAGAGGAGTGAATGATCTGGGGAAGGGATAGGATGGGAGTGAACCAGAGTGAGTGAGGAGTTCGTTGGCGGGTGCCCAAAGTAGTATCCGCCCTGGGTGTCAAATCCTTCAGATGCACCTCTGTGTAGCAATCCTTGCTGACTTTACTTTGCTGAGTATTTTCTGCAGGGTTTTTGCGAACTCAGAGGCCTTATGGCTGTACTGCAGGATCCCCTGCCTTTAAACACCCTCAGCTGCAGGTTCAATCCTTGCTACTCTAGAAAGTCTTCCAGGGCAGGTGACCAGGGGCTCTGATTTATTTAAACAATTATTTTTGACCCAAAATGAAAAATACTTCATAAAACACATCACACACAACATATCACAAAATGGAAAAAAAAGTCCTCTCTACAGAATTGCCCCATCTAATATTCTTCATGTAGCAAGGTTACATGACAGCTTTCTCATTGAATAATAATTATCAAAATAAGAAATATAGAAAGAGAAATAGGAGTCATAGAAGCCTAAACCAAAATACCCAAATTGTATGCCTAAGTACTACAGATTACAAAACAAAACATCTTTCTACGCAGTCTGGTTATTGATATGACGGAAGGGGGTGGCACTTTTTCCAAACTCCAAAAAAATATATTATAGGGAGTGCTACTGGCACTGCGTATGAAAAGAGATCTCCAAAGTAAATCTTTCGATGTACTAATAGTGCATTCTGAGGCATAACATACATTTTTCTGCAGTCCTGTACCCCATGGACCCACCACTCTTACCTCCATGTCCTGGCTGAGATGTGGCAGGACACCGCCAGCAGTTCTGGCAGACTGCCACCAACAATTCTAGGCCGTGCCAACCATCACTTCTCAACACGCCGAACACCGATGACCAATTCTTTGTGGCCTGCCCTCCCTAGACGCAAGCGTCCCCGCCCCACATTTAAATGGACCATGGTGGGAAGGACCCCGTGGCCTCTATCGATGACAACAGCACCCAAGCCCTATAGAAGGGCAGTCCCCTAGATCCTACTCGCCTCAGCAACAGGTCCTACTACTCTGATTAAGCGCGTTGCTTCCTGCGTCTGTTCCAGCATCTTTGTCTTCTGTTCTTTAGTTCCAGCATCCTTGTCTTCAGTTCTTCAGCCTCTCCTCCATTGCCTGCCTGTTTTTCTCCTTGCACTCCTGCCCTGCCTCTCCATCCTGCCTTTCCTTCGGATGGATACCTGTTTTGACCTCTGCCTGAACTCAGACACATTTGGCCACTGCCTGCCACTGAATACACCTGACCTTTGTCTACGTCGACACAGCTATCCTTCGATGAACCTCTACACCATCAGCAGAGGCCCCCTCCAAAGACCTGCTGGCCCCAGCACCCAAAGGCTCAGTCCGAGGGGAATGAGGGTTGGTAAAGTTGAAGCTCCAGCTGGGCCTCTGCTTCGTCCGGATCCGCCTGACGAAGGTGAGGACCTGCAGAGCTCCTCCCTGTAGGTTGCATCAACCCTGCCTCAGCCCAAGGTTCCACGAATGCAACACCCAACAATGAAATATGATATTGTGCATACTGTATATTCTTTATTCTTCTTGATTTTTTATTATTAGTTTCAAATTTTTATTACAAGAAAACAAAGGACAGAGTATTATATTTTGCCAAATAATCAGTATTTAGGAAATAAATATTAACATTGTGTATGTGCAATTGTAAACTGCCAAGATTTATGGAATGTGCAGATAAGAAAAGATTTTAAATAAGTTAACATTAGAGAAAAAAAGGCTGATACAGTCTATAATCCATTAGATGAAAAGGAGAGCCAATCATTAAGAAAAATGAAAGGAAATACAATGGAGTAAACAATAGGGATGTGCAGAGCAAAAGTTTATGTTCATAAGTCCATAAGTCGAAAGGGGGTCCCATTTGCGGTCAATATGGACATATGGAGAATTCCATAAGTTGAGTCTATGTCCATACGTGCAAATAAAAATTTAAACCCCTCACCCTCCTTAATCCCCCCCCCCCCCCCCAAGACTTACCAAAACTCCCTGGTGGTACAGCAGGGAGTCAGGACGCCATTGCTGAACTCCTTTGCGAGGAGCACGTCACGTCGGCGTCACGTCGGAGTGACGCTGACGTCACGTGCTCCTCGCAAAGGAGTTCAGCAATGGCGTCCTGACTCCCTGCTGTACCACCAGGGAGTTTTGGTAAGTCTTGGGGGGGGGGGGGGGGATTAAGGAGGGTGAGGGGTTTAAATTTTTATTTAGGATCAACAATCGCGATTTCCAACTTATTCAACATAGCTATGTTGAATAAGTTGGAAATCCGATCGTTTTCGCCTCATCACTTTTTTAAGTTAAAAAAAAAAAAAAGTTGCGTTTTACATTTAAGTTCAAAACGAATGCACACCCCTAGTAAACAAGATTAATAAGTTAGTTCCACTTATAGTGCAGCAGAACACACTAATTGCCCCAGCTTCTTGAGTTTTTAATGTACAAAAGTAAAACTGAAGTTTTTATGATTCTGTTCTTCTTGCACATCTGAAGCCTGGAAATACTTCTGAGGTTTTTTTCTCAAAGGTCCCAGGAATCTCAATAAATAGATCTGCCTGATCTAAGCCTTTGCTAACACGAAGAAGGTTCTTTTCCCTAATATTAGAGCGTATTCCTCTCTGTCTGTATTTTCAACACAAATTCATAAAAAGCACCACACAGCAGCTACAGAGCGGTGAGACTTACTGCTGTGTGCTGTTGTATGAGATGAATGTAGAGAACTAACAGGGTAACATAAACTGCTTCACACCTCTGAAATGAGCCAGTGCATCCCAAACAGAAGGAGCATTCAGATTACAAAGTTAAGGTAATCCTGACAGCAATCTTGAAGTGAATTGAGAAGAGAATTTATGAAGCTGCTGAATCCGTGCTCTTCATTGGCAGGAAAGGTAAGAAGGAACTGGATTAATATCCTCCTGAAGGTGAATCTAGTACTGAAATTGGGTTGTGAAGAATGTTGTAATTTTTACTGACTGTGACAGACATTTGTATTTCCTGTAACACCTCAGAGGAAAGAAAAATCTGATTTTAGTTTTAATCTGAGGTTAATAAAACTAAAGAAGGCATGAAAAATTTATTTTTTAAGAAGAAAAATACATATTTTTAAAAATTCAGATATCCTCTTTAGAGTAGGAATATAAAAAACTTAGCTGGAAAGTTTTAGAACTAATAATGGTCAAGAAATTGCTTGTGAAGTATTTTGATCAACATTTATTTATATGTTTATAGGGAGTAACACATTTACTGGTGCTTTATGAAATATACAATTTAGCAGACAAATCTTCACTTTGTTTATTCTTTGTGCCTTTCATAAACACTGTAACCGGGTAACACCATTACATGTTTCCTTCTCAGGTTAAAGAGTTTTGTACAGTGCCCTGGAGCACAAGTGGTTCTGCAATATTAAAACTTTATATGAAAAAGGACAGCTACAAATGTACCATTATTTCTAATAATTATCATCGATATGACCTTTGGCAGAATAAATGTGCACTGGGCTAATCTGTTGATGCAATGTGTAACTCTGGGATGGTAAGGCAGGGAGTTTCAGTCTGAGTGCCAGGATATAATAATAGGATTACCAAAGGCTGCAATGGCAGTGTTACAAAAAGAAGCCCTTTCTATATAATCAGTAGTAAAGTACAGGAGAGCTTCAGTTTTCTCCTCTCATTCAATCATCTGCAAATCTGAAGGGTTTCATTTTTGTAACATTTCTAATATTATAAATGTGAGAAAAATGTTAAAAGTATTGGATTTTATTTGTTAATGGGTCCTGTGCACTATTGGGCACATTTTTTTATGCCAGTTCGTGTAAAAAACTGGAGATACATGCGTGGCGGGCTGCGCGTGCGAGCTGCGTGGATTTTTAAAAGCCTGTGGCCATGCACGTATCTCCCAGTACGCGCCGAAGAGCCGGCAAAAAAATGGGTGAGGGCAGCGGCCGGCCTGCGACAGCACCAATAAGCACTGTCCCAGTGAAGCACATGCCAACAGCTGGCCACTGCGCTCCAGAGAGTAGGTAAGTATAGAAACAAAACCAAAAAATAGTGGGGTTTTAGGGGTCGGGGAGGATAGGGGAAAATGCAGGCAGGGTAGTTAGGGGCTTTAGGAAGTTCCTTCCCAGTCTCCTCCCAGTCTCCTGGAGCAGACTGGGAACAAACTGGGGAAAATCCCAGTCCGTCGCTGCGTGCTTGTCCTAAAATCTCCCCCCCTCCCCTTGCGCAGGTGAGTTGGCACTCGTACGCACGTGCATGCACCAATATAAAATCAGATGTGCATATGCTCATGTGTAGCCAGTTTTATAGCATGCATGCATTGGCATGTACATGTTATAAAATCAGCGCGTCCATGTGTGTGAGCTGGGAACCGCGCGCACATGGTTGTTCGCATGCGGGTATGAAAATTCACCTTCAACTGTATCCATCTACAATAATTTGGGAGTCATTGGGTTAAAGTATCTTCAGTATCACAATGAATGTATTCCGAAAAGATTTGATAAGGCACACAACATGAGAGATGTTGATTATTAAAAGTGGAAAAATTAATTCTTTTAGGATGAAAAATTTCAGATGCCTAATCTTAGCAATAAATACCCAAGATTAGGTAAAACAAGGAACCATCATTAGTTGAAAAACCTCCTCTTAATCTCAGTGGTGTCGTCTTAATTTTTAAATTTTTTTTAAAATAAACTTTCTAGCTTTAATAACGTAAAACTTCCCATTGATAACGTTTCTTTTTTTTTTTAGAATTTTAAACTTTTTTTTTTGTGTAAAATGTCACATAAGAAAGTTGGCAAACCTATGGAATACTCTTGTGGAGAGTCACTTTTAGCCACAGCATGTTATGGATCTATTTTGCTGTTGTTTCAGCTCCTTATTATAAGACATGTCATGAATCCATGGGAATGTCTTGATCTTATGACTTGCAAGCTTCCCTTGCTTCTAGATTAGATGGCTGCCCCTCCCAGGCATTTCTACATTTACTCCACTTCCGCCCTGTCTGAGCCGAGCCACCCGTCCACCGTGTCACACCCATCATTTCCCTTCGCCTTGATCCTATTCATTGTCAGCTAGTTAAAATGTGTTCAGTCTGTGCTGAGTGCACATTATAACTCAGTATACACACTTTTTAACTCCTGATACATTAGCATGGCATTAGGTTATTGCATCGGGAATTAGAAAAATAAAGGGACCAATATATGCACTTCTGTAGTTTAAAAATCTCAGTCCAAGTACACTGACTTGTACCCACTACAGAGAACCTGCATTGAGTTTTCCTTCTGCTCTACTTTGATAGTGTTATAGTTATACTGTGTGTGTGCTCTATTACTACAAAACACAAAAGACGTTGACACAGAGTAATAGCAAATGAAACAGGAGAGCTAAAGCTCATATCACTTTTTACTTTTCACTTCTTCTCATCCCAGTCTTTTCTCAATTTTTCTTCAGCTCTCGGGGTTCATATACCAACCATCCCTTCGCTTCCCACCCAGAGACAAAAGAGCTCAAAATGGTTCTGGCTGCTTGATCTTATTTCAATTTGACATCACTATTATTCCATGTAGATTCTAGCTAGGATAGGCTAGTTCAGAACTGCTTGTCTTGAGTGGTCCTGCTTTCTGGCTTATTCCCTCTCCATTCCCAGCCTGGCTCTGGTCAGTCTAAGGTCGTGAGACATTACTGGTTGTTAAACACGCTACCTGCCTTAAGAAGAACCCCTCCCTGCAGTTTTCTTGTTTCATAGACTTTAATGTGAAACCAAAACTAATATAAATAAAATTGCTGCTATTTTAAATTGTTTATACTATCTGTTGTAAAGCTGCAAATGGCATCTTGCATATCAGCTGCTATTTAAATGAGTTAGAAACTGCCTTTAGTGAAGTTTCACATTTAAAAAGGTAGGTAATAAATTAAAAGAAAAATTAATTTTTGGAGCCCTAGACATTAATATTTGTTTTCTATGAGCTGAAATAAACACAACTGATTCAGTTCAGATTCCTTATCTGAAAACAATGCACATCCCTGGTACCAGTACCCATGGACAAGTATGAATCGGAGTCTATGCCATGGCACCAAACATGAGATTGGGCAGACTGGATGGGCCTTATCCTCCTTCTCTGCTGCCATGTTCTATGTTTATATGCTTCTGCGATGCAGAAATGAAGATTGCACAGATAGGAAAGCGTGCTTTCTAATATTTCACACAAGCTGGCCTTCCATGCCAACAGTTCTTCACTCAATGTACCTTGTCAAGTCATTGAAGCTGGGATTTTTGGATTCCGTACAAATTATTTTCTATTCTATGCTTTAAGACTGGCAACTTCCCCCATTATATCTTATGAGGTTGGGAGAGTTTTAAACGAAGCAGGGTAAGGATTGATAGGTGGACAAACTTAGACTGTGCTGGAATATAAATCTCTGTGCTTCTTCTACCCACATCCAGAAGCTGCTAATAGCATTAGAGCAATAGCACAGTTCTGAAAAGGATTAATGAACTCCCTACATATTTAAATGGATCTCTTGATGCATTCTACCTCAGCGAGTGGGATCTGCCTCAGATCCCTTTTTGTAAACTCATTACTGACCTTTTCAGGCTTATTTAAGCTTTCAAAGAGCCTCTTTTTAATCCCAGGACTGCATATAAAATTTACCTAAATAAAATAGCTTTACTTCCCCATCACTTTACATGATAAGTATTTAGCACATGATGGACATAGAAGTTATGGATACTAGAGATGTGAATCATGTGATCGATCGTCTTAAGGATCAATTTTGGCTGGGAGGGGGAGGGAATCGGATCGTCGCCGTTTGGGTTTTTTAAATATCGTGAAAATCGTGAAAATCGTGAAAATCGAAAACCAGCACACTAAAACATCCCTAAAACCCACCCCGACCCTTTAAAATAAATCCCCCACCCTCCCGAACCCCCCCCAAAATGCCTTAAATTACCTGGGGTCCAGTGGGGGGGAGGGCGGGAAAACCGGCACACTAAAACAACCCTAAAACCCACCCCGACCCTTTAAAATAAATCCCCCACCCTCCCGAACCCCCCCAAAATGCCTTAAATTACCTGGGGTCCAGAGGAAGGGTCCCGGTGTGATCTTTTACTCTCGGACCTCCGGTGCTTGTAGAAATGGCGCCGGCGCTACCTTTGCCTTGTCATATGACAGGTCAAAGGTAGCGCCGGCGCCATTTTGTTTTTTGTCCCCCGAGGTCAGGAGCGTAGGAGATCGCTCCCGGACCCCCGCTGGACCCCCAGGGACTTTTGGCCAGCTTGGGGGGGCCTCCTGACCCCCACAAGACTTGCCAAAAGTCCAGCGGGGGTCCGGAACGACCTCCTGCAGTCGATTCGTGTTGTCTACGGCCGGCGCCATTTTGCGCAAAATGGCGGCGCAAAATGGCCCTCCCCTTCCCCTCCCCCTTCCCCTGATTTACGATTTTTTGACGATAAATCGGGGGAATTGTTATTGTATCGCGGCTCTAACGATTTTTGACGATTTAAAATATATCGGACGATATTTTAAGTCGTCAAAAAACGATTCACATCCCTATACCTCTGATTTTGTTCTTTCCTCTTACCCTTGAAATATGTTGGATGGGGGATATATTTTGGGGATTACTTCAAGTATTATTATTATTGTACTCATTATTCAGATTGGACATTTCAATAAAGATATTTATGAAAAATAGCTTTACTGCAACAGAGGGTAATTTTAAAAGGTATTTCTGTGGGTAAAACATTGTTTTATACGCTGAAAAAGCTTTTTGAAAAGTTGCCTGCCTGATATGCAGATAAACATACAAATCTTTGTCATGGTCACACATACGTTTACCTGGACTGAGTGGAGGCACTCCAGTTGGTAGAGATGGGGAGGGGGGGTTGATCTTACATGCATGCTTTTGGATTTTAAAAAGTATGCACCTACATTTTCAAGGAAAATATGTGCAGACATTTTAGCAGGTGGGATAATATGCAAAGTGACTTAAGTGCATAAGTTAGCTTTGAAAATTGGTCTAACTGTTGTATGCATTTGCCTACATTTTTTTCATGATGTTACAAAATTACCCCCTAAATGGGTGAAAGAACACTATTGAGTTTATGTATAGCATATCAGTTCCAGTAATATAGGGGTAGATTTTAAAAGAAGTGTTCGCAGCCTACGTGTGCACGGAGGACCCAGCGCGTGCACATGTATGCCCAATTTTACAACATGCGCGCGCAGGCGCATGTTATAAAATCTGGGGTCGGCGCACGCAAGGGGGTGCACACTTGTGCACCTTGCGCATGCCGAGCCCGCTCCGAGCCGCGTTGCCTTCCCCTGTTCCCTCGGAATGAACTTCCCTACCCCTTCACTCTACCTTCCCTTCCCTTCCCCTTCCTCCCCCGCCCTTTCCCCCCTACCTTTGATGACTTCTTTATTTATTTCAAAACTTACTTCAGCCTCTGGCCCTGCCCCTCCCCTTTTTGCAAGCCCCGGGACTTACACGTGTCCCGGGACTTTACGCGCGTCGCCAGGCCTTTTTAAAATAGGCCCGGCACGCTTAATCCTTTTAAAATCCGGCCCATAGTCTCATATAGATGATGGCATAAAAGAGTTGGCCCATCCAATCTTCCTAGTTATTACTGTCCATCCTACTAAGGATATAACTTAGCTGCCAGTCAGAGAGCATGCAAGCTGTCACTCCTTATCCATGACAGTTCTGAGCGGTAAACATTAGCTGTTAAAGTTATAAAAAAGAAATGTGTGTATTAAGATAGTTTTGCTTTAATTTTTTTCTGTTTTATCTTTTCTTATTCCAGTGGCCAATCAAAATGGGAAAAATGAAAGAGGACAATCACACTGAAGTGAAGGAATTCATCATTCTGGGATTCTCTGACCTTCCTGAGATGCAGCTGCTCCTTTTTCATGTGTTTTTGATTATTTATCTGATGTCCATAGGGGGGAACCTTCTTATTATTTCTACAGTATGCTCTGAAACTCGTTTGCAAACTCCCATGTTCTTCTTTCTCATCAACTTGTCCTTCCTAGAAATGTGTTATGTGACTGTCACAGTGCCTAAATTGTTAGCGATGCTCCTAACACAATATAAGATCATCTCTTTCACACAATGTATGACCCAGATGCATCTCTTCCTGTCTTGCGCAGGTACAGAGTTCTACCTTCTCACCTCCATGGCCTATGATCGTTATGTTGCCATCTGCAATCCCTTGCGTTACACTATCATCATGAACAGGAAAGTCTGCATAGTTCTAGCCATTGTTTCATGGATGACTGGCTTTCTAAATCCAGTTCCCCACACTCTTTTTGTCTCACAATCAAATTTTTGTAGCTCCAATGAAATTAACCATTTCTTTTGTGACATCACAGCACTGATGGCCCTGTCATGTTCAGGGACTTCTGTCATTGAAATGATAAATTATATTCAAGGTTCACTTTTAGCTTTTACCCCTTTCATGTTAACAGTTACATCGTATGTGTACATTATTTCTGCCATCCTGAAAATCCACTCTGCTAAGGGTAGACAAAAGGCCTTCTCCACCTGCTCCTCCCACCTCACAGTCGTCATTTTATTTTATGGAACCTCTTTAAGTGTGTACATGAGTCCTAAGTCTGCCTCCTCCTTGGATCTTAACAAAATACTTGCTGTGGTGTATACAACTGCAGTTCCACTGCTCAATCCCTTAATTTATAGCCTGAGAAACAAGGAACTAAAACAAACTCTCTGGAGAGCAAACAAAAGAGTGGAGAACTATTTTTCCTCCAGAATTAATAAAATGTTGCATGCAGAATTTGGGCCAATATCTTAGCAATGAGTGGAAAATATGTGTAGTGATCTATGGGACATCAGAATCTGGATGATAACAATCAGAGTATATCCAAAGAAATAAAAGTACAGTATCCTTGCACATATGGTATCTTGTTGTAAGAACAAGGGCTTGGGAACCTGGACTGGCGCTGGCTCTGTCATATATACGATGGTATTCTCCTCCTGCATGGCATCAACATTTACATAAATTCATGCCCAGGAGTAATACGGGCTGGAGCCAAGGACAATCTATTCAGTCCATATTCTTTTCTGTTATAATATTCCGGAAATTACTTGATCCCTGCTTTATCTGCATTTCCTGTCCACTAAGGATCCTCTGTGATTACAAAATGCTTTGTTGAATGCTATTACTTTTCCCCATCCACTGCCAGCACTGGGAGGAAATCCAATGCATCCAGCAATTTTTTCTTTTTGAGGAAGTATTTCCTTTATATTACTAAAGGATTTTCCACTTTTGTGCGCATTATATCATGAGGAATTTGAAAGAGTCTATCATATTCTCCCTTCCCCCCTCTCCTTTAGGTCCTATATAATTACATCATTGGGACTAATTTCATGCTGCTTATGGTAGCCCTTCACTGAATCTCCTCTATCTTTTCTCTTTTGGAGATGAATTTCCCAGAATAGACCACAATGCTCCAAATGAGGAGTCACTAATGAATTATTTAGAGTCCTTATCACCTTTTTTTCCATAGTGTTACTTCCTTTTCATCTTAGTATTGTATGTTACCTCTGCCTTGTCGTGCTGTTTTGCAACTTTGAGATCATCAGACATGGGCGCTCTGAGATCTCTCTCCTGCTTTGTACAGATCAGAGTCTCACCCCTATCAGAAAGACCTAGATTCATCAAATCACTATAAATATAGCGAAAATAGTGCCCACAATAAAAAATGGGTGAGGTTAGGAAAATTTCCAGCCTTCCACATGGCATAGGTAAATAATGCATGCGTTGTTGAGTCAGCATGTGCCATTATGCGGCTAGCATAAAATAGTAGGGGTGTGCATTTGTTTTCAACGTATTGGCAATCCACAACGTATATGTCCCTATTCGTTGTATTCATTGAGAAGCGAAACAAATCGCGATTCCCCATGAATATAACATATCATCCACTCCATATGTTTGGCACCGTGTGCTTTTCTTCTAGGAAAAGTAAAAAGTCATGGGATAGGTGGCGATGTCCTTTCGTGGATTGCAAACTGGCTAAAAGACAGGAAACAGAGAGTACGATTAAATGGACAATTTTCTCAGTGGAAGGGAGTGGACAGTGGAGTGCCTCAGGGATCTGTATTGGGACCCTTACTTTTCAATATATTTATAAATGATCTGGAAAGAAATACGACGAGTGAGATAATCAAATTTGCAGATGACACAAAATTGTTCAGAGTAGTTAAATCACAAGCAGATTGTGATAAATTGCAGGAAGACCTTGTGAGACTGGAAAATTGGGCATCCAAATGGCAGATGAAATTTAATGTGGATAAGTGCAAGGTGATGCATATAGGGAAAAATAACCCATGCTATAATTACACAATGTTGGGTTCCGTATTAGGTGCTACAACCCAAGAAAGAGCTCTAGGTGTCATAGTGGATAACACATTGAAATCGTCGGTTCAGTGTGCTGCGGCAGTCAAAAAAGCAAACAGAATGTTGGGAATTATTAGAAAGGGAATGGTGAATAAAACGGAAAATGTCATAATGCCTCTGTATCGCTCCATGGTGAGACCGCACCTTGAATACTGTGTACAATTCTGGTCGCCGCATCTCAAAAAAGATATAATTGCGATGGAGAAGGTACAGAGAAGGGCTACCAAAATGATAAGGGGAATGGAACAGCTCCCCTATGAGGAAAGACTAAAGAGGTTAGGACTTTTCAGCTTGGAGAAGAGACGACTGAGGGGGGATATGATAGAGGTGTTTAAAATCATGAGAGGTCTAGAACGGGTAGATGTGAATCGGTTATTTACTCTTTCGAATAGTAGAAAGACTAGGGGGCACTCCATGAAGTTAGCATGGGGCACATTTAAAACTAATCGGAGAAAGTTCTTTTTTACTCAACGCACAATAAAACTCTGGAATTTGTTGCCAGAGGATGTGGTTAGTGCAGTTAGTATAGCTGTGTTTAAAAAAGGATTGGATAAGTTCTTGGAGGAGAAGTCCATTACCTGCTATTAAGTTCACTTAAAGAATAGCCACTGCCATTAGCAATGGTAACATGGAATAGACTTAGGGGCGGATTTTCAGAGCCCTGCTCGCCTAAATCCGCCCAAAACCGGGCGGATTTAGGCGAGCAGGGCCCTGCGCGCCGGTGAGCCTATTTTACATAGGCCTACCGGCGCGCGCAGAGCCCCGGGACTCGCGTAAGTCCCGGGGTTTTCGGAGGGGGGCGTGTCGGGGCGTGTCGGGGGCGGTCCCGGTCGTCGCGGCGTTTTCGGGGCGTTTCGGCAGCGTTTTGGGGGCGGGTACGGGGGCGTGGCTATGGTGTGGGGTGGTCCGGGGGCGTGGCTGCACCCTCCGTACCCGCCCCCAGTTCGTGGCCCGGCGCGCAGGAGGCCCGCTGGCGCGCGGGGATTTACGCCTCCCACCGGGAGGCGTAAATCCCCCGACAAAGGTAAGGTAGGGGCTTAGACAGGGCCGGGTGGGTGGGTTAGGTAGGGGAAGGGAGGGGAAGGTGAGGGGAGGGCAAAAGGAAGTTCCCTCCGAGGCCGCTCCGATTTCGGAGCGGCCTCGGAGGAAACGGGGGTAGGCTGCGTGGCTCGGCGCACGCCGGCTATACAAAATCGATAGCCTTGCGCGCGCCGAGCCAGGTTTTTAGCAGATACGCGCGGCTCCGCGCGTATCTACTAAAATCCAGCGTACTTTTGTTTGCGCCTGGAGCGCAAACAAAAGTAGGCCTATTCGCGGAGTTTGAAAATCCGCCCCTTAATTTTTTGGGTACTTGCCAGGTTCTTATGGCCTGGATTGGCCACTGTTGGAAACAGGATGCTGGGCTTGATGGACCCTTGGTCTGACCCAGTATGGCATTTTCTTATGTTCTTATGCCATTTGCAATCGGAGAACTCCATTTGGGTGTATCCATAGCCAAAAACCAGCCCTTTCCTGTGAGTCATCAGTGACCTCACAGCCCTGTCAGAGTGGGTCAGACAGGTTGGCATGGATACCAGAATGCAACGTATCATTGATAAGATTTTTTGAAATGCACTGAATGCAGCCAATCGCGCTGTCACTCAGTGCTTGGTGACGCTTTTCCTGATGACCAAGCACTATATATACTTAAGCACGCAGCGTGCCATGCACTTTCTTTGCAGGGGTGACCTGAGGAGGCTGGGAGGTGGTCCGTCTCTGCGGAATGTGGATGCACTCAGAGCTAGTCTGAGTTCTCAAATCTGTATTCAATTGCTAGCTAGGCTAGTTACTTAAAAGAAAAAGATATTTATTCTTTATTTGGCTGCAGTGCCAGCTAGCCCTGTTTTTTTTTAAGCAATTTTTTTAGTTGATCTGAGACGGTCTCTCTGTGCTAGGGAGAGAAGCTGCTAGCAGTGCCATTTTGTTTAATTCACCGTCTGGGCTAGGCTGCAAGCATCATTTGAGTCTTGTGGGTGGGAGAGATATATTCAGTTTTTAGCTAGTTTGCTAGAACTTAATTGAAAAATGTATTTCATTGGGCACTGGGTAATTTAATAGCCTCAAGTATATTATTGGGACAGTCTGTGCAGTGAAATCCCCAGTCTGCCTCTTTTATAGTTACAAGCTCTGTGTGTGTGTACACACATTACATTAGTGCATATCAAGGCACTGTGCCAGTGGGCACTGGCTAGTTTAACAGACTCAAGTATATTATTGGGACAGTCTGTGCAGTGAAATCCTTAGTCTGCCTCTTTTGTAGTTACAAGCTCTGTGTGTGTGTACACACATTACATTAGTGCATATCAAGGCACTGTGCCAGTGGGCACTGGCTAGTTTAGCAGACTCACGTATATTATTGGGAAAGTCTGTGCAGTGAAATCCCCAGTCTGCCTCTTTTGTAGTTACAATGTTATGGACATGACCCTTGGGCTGGCTGAGACTGATGATGCTGCACTGTGGAGGACCCACAGTGGATGTCACAGCCGGGAGGCGGCGCTGGAGAGGTACTTCAGAGAAGGCTTCACCACTGGAAGCCTGAGGTCCCCCAGGAGGAGACTGTAGGGACCTGGGCCTCTTGGTCTTAGGTGGGATCCTCTGTGACCAAGGACCAGAGGAGCAACCCGAAGAGGAAGTCCAATGACGCGGTGGAGCCCAGGAGGTCAGAAGAGACTTCACCCTTGGAAGCCCGCGGTCCCCCCGGGAGGAGCCCGTGAGGACCCGAGCCGCTGGGACTTAGGCGAAAACCTCCGGGCAAGTGAAGAACCAGATATCTGCGGAAGTGGAAAGAGCTGTAGCCGGAGTCCAGGGACAAGCCAAGGTCGGGAGCCAGAAGTCAGATGCTGAAGACAACCCAAGGACGGAAGCTGAAGTCAAAGCCAAAGAACGAAGCAGGGTCAGAAGCCAGACGTCACAAGTCAAAAGCCAAAACCAGGAACAGAGGCTGAAGCCAGAGTCGATGAATGAAGCAAGGTCAGGAGCCAGAAGTCAGATGCCGAAGACAATCAGGAACCAGGAACCACAACTAGAGACTCAATAAAGAGTGAACCTCGTTGCAAGGCGAGGTTTAGGCCAAGCTGCAGGGTTTAAATACCCTGCAGCATCTGACGTCATCCTAGGGCATCCTCTGACTTTTCCCGTGCTGGCCCCTTTAAATTCCAAGCCCCTGTGCACCTAGGGGGCGGGGCCAGATGCGACGGGACGCCGGCATCTCCCTTGAGGAGGGAGCTCCGCAGCTGAGGCCTAGGCAGGCCGAATCGGCACTACAGTGGCCCGGGCCAGCTTCGAGGTGAGTGAAGGACCCGGGGCATGGCCTGGGGCTGTAACAGTACCCCCCCTCCTACGCCCCCACCCCGGGGGCTTGGGCTTAGCCAGATGATCCATATGGAACTGGCGAAGGAGATCCTTGTCCAAGATGTGGGAGGCTGGTTCCCAGGAGTTCTCCTCGGGACCGTAGCCCTCCCAAGAGAGGAGGTACTTCTAGTTTCTGAGGCAGAACTGCACATCTAGTACTTCTTTGACTTGGTAGACTGTATCCTCATGAGCCTCAGGCGTGGTCGGTGCAGGTGTCTTCCTATGGAAGAGGGAGAGAACCAGTGGCTTCAGCAGGGACACGTGGAAGACGTTGTGTACCCTGAGTATAGGCGGGAGACAGAGGCGGTAGGAAACTGCCCCTACCCATTCCATGATAGAGAACGAGCCAATGTACCTTGGGGCCAGGCGCATTAAAGGAAGCTGCAAGTGGAGGTGTTTGGTGCTTAGCCACACCTTCTCCCCAGGGAGAAATGACGGGGCTGGACGTTTGCAGGTGGTCTGCAAACTTCTTCCCGATGACCACAGTGGTAGAAGTTTCTCCTGGGTGGATCTCCAGACCTGGCGCAACTGTTGAGCCGTGAGCTGTACGGTTGGAGATGGCACTTCCAACGGCAAGGGCAAGGGAGGTTGAAGGCTTTTCCCATATACCGTATAGAAGGGAGAACTACCGGTGGCGGAGTGTTTGTGGTGGTTGTATGAGAACTCCGCCCATGGGAGTAGGGCCATCCAATCATTCTGCAGGTCTTCTATGAAGGACCGGAGGAACGTCTTCAATGTCCGGTTCATACGTTCCACTTGGCCGTTAGCTTGGGGATGGAAGGTGGTCGTGAAGTCTAGCTGGACCCCAAACTTTTTAAAGAGCGCCCTCCAATACTTCGCCGTGAATTGGGAGCTCCTATCCAAGGCGATGTGTCGGGGGAGTCCATGAAGGCGAAATATGTGGCGGGTAAACAGGTTCGCAAGTTCAGGTGCTGTGGGCAGCTTAGCAAGGGGAACAAAGTGAGCCATCTTGGAGAACCTGCCAATCGTAACCCAGATCACCATCTTCCCTTCAGAAGTGGGTAAATCTACGATAAAGTCCGTGGATAAGTGGGTCCACGGCTCAGTAGAGACAGGCAGTGGCTGAAGGAGGCCCCAGGTAGGCATCTTCTGTTGGGCACAGGTCGGGCAGGGGCTGACATTGAGCCGAAAGTCCGGATGTACTTCTTAAACCGAGGCCACCAGTAAAACTCTGAGAGTAACTCCTGGGTTCTAGCTACTACCAGGTAGAGATGTGCAGGCAAAATGTTTTCGTTGCGTACGCGATCTGTATTCGTGGGAGGTCAATTCCGTTCCATGTGAACGTATGGAGAATTCAATAAGTTGTCGATCTGTAAATACGTTACTACTAAATTAACTACAACCCCCCACTCTCCTGACCCCCCCCCCCCCCAAGACTTACCAAAACTCCCTGGTGGTCCAGCGGGGAGTCAGGAAGCCATCCCTGCACTCGTTTGTGGTTTCCTCACGGCACCGATAGCCTGTGTCACAGGGGCTGCCAGTGCCATTGGTCAGCCCCTGTCACATGGTCACCGGCGCCATCTTGTGCTCCTACCACGTGACAGGTAGGTCATGTGGCAGGAGGTCGCTCCGGGACCCTCGTTGGACCCAACCGAAAATTTTGGCCAGCTTGGGGGGGCCTCCTGACCCCCACAAAACTTGCCAAAAGTCCAGTGGGGTTCCGGGATCGACCTCCTTTCACGCCGTCCGTCCGATCCCAATACTCAAAATCGCCGTCCCGCCAATACTCAAAATGGCGCCAATCGGCGCCATTTTGAGTATTGGGATCGGACGGATGGTGTGAAAGGAGGTCGCTCCCTCCTGCCACATGACCTACCTGTCACGTGGTAGGAGCACAAGATGGCGCCGGTGACCATGTGACAGGGGCTGACCAATGGCAATGGCAGCCCCTGTGACACAGGTTATCGGCGTCTTGAGGAAACCACAAACGAGTGCAGGGATGGCTTCCTGACTCCCCGCTGGACCACCAGGGAGTTTTGGTAAGTCTTGGGGGGGTCAGGAGGGTGGGGGGTTTAAATGTTTATTTAGGAGGCCGAATACAACGGATATCTATTGAATACGTGGGGAGTCGCGATGCGTTTCGCCTCCCCACGTATTCAACAGATTGCAAAAAATAAGTTGCGGATTACAAATACGTGGAAAACGGATGCACACCCCTAATGGAGAGAAATGTCTCTCGCGTAAAGCAATTTATAGCTGGACCGATAAATTTGCACAAGGATGTGCCAACGTGAACGACGAAACCAGACCTGGTCAACCTGTAGAGATTGCGACAGAGGCAACTGTGAAGCAGGTTGAAGAGATGGTTTGCACTAACCAGAGGGTAACAATTGAAGAAGTAGCCAAAGAAATTGGGTGTTCTCAATGATTAGCATATTCCTTAGTGCATGATGCACTGAACTTTCGCAAAGTCTGTGCAAGATGGGTTCCCAAACAGCTGACCGAAGACAATAAGAACAACCGGATGGGTGTCTGTTTGGAAAATCTCTGTCGTTATGCAAATGAAGGTGAATCAATGATGGCACGTATTGTTCTGGTGACGAGTCATGGGTGCACAACTATCAACCAGAAGCAAAACACGATTTCATGCAGTGGAAGCATCCACTATCACTGACACCAAGAAAGTTCAAGCTTGTGCCTTCTGCAGGAAAGGTGATGTTGACTGTGTTTTGGGACCGAGATGGGATACTTTTAACCAGTTTTCAGAAGCGTGGTGAATCTGTTAATTCGGCTTCCTACTGTGCTACTCTATTAAAGCTTAAAGGAGCTATTCATAGAAAAAGCCCAGATCTGGAAAAAAGAGGAGTGCTGATTCTTCACGATAATGCCCGACCACACACTTCGAATGAGACTCGTCAGACAATTGCGAACCTGCACTGGGAAGTTCTTGAACATCCACCATACAGTCCGGATTTGGCACCCAGCGATTTTCACTTGTTTGGCAAACTGAAAAGTATTCTCGGTGGTAAACATTTCACCAGCAATGAAGAAGTGGAACAAGAGGTGAAGCGCTGGTTACGATGCCAGCCAAAAGACTTTTACGCAGAAGGTTTTGATGGACTTTTCAAGCGCTGGGACAAATGTATAAATGTTCGCGGTGATTACGTTGAAAAGTAGTTGGTTTTTCCAGAAAAACTGTTTGTGACTATATTCTGTATATTTCACAGTAAATAATTCATCTTTTGCATTTAAATACATTTCATGAATATTAATCCCATGTATGTTTGTGACTTACTTACTGACTTACCCTCGTATATAAAATTAATTTCAAAGGGCTGGTATGACCTACCATTTCTACCCTGTCCGCTCCCTGATCAATTAAAATATGAGCCATAAATTGCCTTGCAGGGCCCTCCTCATCTATTCTTGCTTCCAGTGTAGCTCCCTAGCAATGCTAGAAGCACTAGGCCCAGTTCACGATAGGCTGTTACCATGATCTGGGATGATGATCTTTCAAATCTAAGGTAATGGGAGAGTGGGCATGTTAGGGTTGACACTGCTGCTGCAAACACAGACCTCATTAAAAGGCACCTACAGACGCTGATACTGGCGTGTCATCAGAAGAGGCCCGCTGCTGCTGCTGCTGCAATTGCAGATATCATGCATGTGACGGCAGGCTTAAGATAATCACGTTGCATTCAGCATTGGTAGGCTGAACATAATGACAAATTTAAAGAGATATGGGGGCTGACAAAATGATGATGTTGGCCGGTTCTGTCCTGTGGGCTTTAATTTGCCCACCCCTGACATAAAAGGTAATGGCAACATTTACCCAGCTGCGTATGGTTATAAAATTACCTTCTATTCGCTTCATTTCAAAATGACTTATGAACATAAATCCTCGTGTAAGTGTCGTTTTGAAAATCAAGCAGGGCCCAGTGCACATAAAAGTATCTGCATAAATCAGTTTTACATTTACTTCTATGTGACCTGAGAAGAGGCATTCTGGAGATCGGATTTGGGTCAGGGTTACGATGTATGTTCATACTTTATTATTTTAAAAAGTATGTGTGTAAGTTCAACCACACAAGTTACTCTCTCAGAAGAACAGGTGTAACTTTGTATGGGTGTGTTTTGCTTGTACTTGAGCACTTAGCATGCATTTTCAAAATGAAATTATGTTGCTAAGCTCACTTTGAAAATTTGGCTTAAAGTCTACATCTTAAATGTAAGCACAGACTTTATCCGACCTCACCCAATTATAAAATTACGTAAAGCTGAAAACTGTTCAAATGTTGTGCACATTGCACATCTGAAGCCCGGAAGTTCTTCAGAGGTTTGCTCTCAAAGGTCCCTGAAATCTCCATAAATACGTCTGCCTGATCCACGTTTTTTCTAACAGGAAGAAAAGAAACTTTGACACAAAACAGAGAAAAGTGAGTATACCTTTCTGTGTCTTTATTTGAAACCCAAAATTGATGCAAACCAGCACACAGGTATAGAACAGTATGACTTAGTGCATTCTGCTGTTGTAGAGTTCTGATACTCTGGAGTGTAATCTGCTTCATCACTCTGCCATGATCCACTGCATCCCAAACAGAAGAAGTCTTCTGATTAAGCATTTAAGTTAAAGCTATCAGCAATCTTGAAGTGAATTTGGAACAGAATTTATGAAGCTGTTGAATCTTGTTCTTGTTTGGCAGGAAAGGTAAGAAGAAATTAAATATAATCTAATCTTGTAATTGGGTTCTGCAGCATGCTGTAGTTTTCTCTGACACAATCTTTTTCCTGCAATATCTGGGTGGAAACAAATATCAGATTAAGGTTTCATCTGATGTAAATAACACTAAGGACAGTTTGATAAATGAATATTGTAAGCACATAATAAAATATATATTTTTTAAATTCAAATATTGTCAGCAGAATAAGGTGTCATGAAAAAAAAACAATAAATATTAGCAAAGTACTGAACAATTATCGCCAGAAAATAGGCGTGCGTATGTCGACCCACATTTATATGTTTATAAGTGGCTACACTTTCCAATGGTGGGTCATAAAATGTGCATTTTATTGGAAACACTGTGAAATGGATCCAGACTGACATTCAGGATCAGTGGCTTCTTGAATGACATGGACATATCTTTATTATTTGTGCCTCTCATATCCAACTCTCAATGGGTAACATCAATACATTTATCCATCTCAGTCCTTCTCCTGGTGCTGATCAATTGTGCAGTGCCCTGGAGTACAAGCGGTTCTACAATAGTTCAAGTGGCTATAAACTTTGTCAAGGCTTTGTTTGAAAAAGCACAGATACAAATGCATTGCAATTATAATAATTAGTGTTGATATGACTTATGGTAGCATAAATTGAGCACTGGGCTTATCCGTTGATACAATGTATAAAAATATAAGATATGTCACCCTGGGTCAGAACAAGGTTCATGAAGCCCAGCATCCTGTCTCCGACAGTGGCCAGTTTGGGTCATAAATACCAAAGAAAAAATATGAACATAAGAAAGGTCATGCTGGAATGTTAGGGCAGGGCGTTTCGAGGGTGTGTCAGGATAGAAATGTGGGTTGCAATGGCTGCAATGGGGATCTGGCAAGTTGAGGCCCCTTTTCCAATATCAATAGAAAAGCACAGGAGAGCTGCAAAGGATGATAGGGAAGCTTCAGTTGTCTCCTCTTGTTGAATCACCTGCAAATCTGAAGCGTTTCAGTTTTGCAGCATTTATAATTTTATAAGTGTGAGAAGAAAATGCTAAAATTGTTACTTTGATTTGTTAATGGGTTCTCTGGCAATTTTTGTACTGTTTAGTTTTGTTTCCAGACCGCAATAGTTTGGGAGTCACTGGATTAAGGTATTTTCAGTCCATTAATGCTGAGAACTTCCTAATGCAGGGGTATATAAATCCAATCTTTGGGAACTGCAAATCAGTCTGCTTTTATAAATATCTGCAAAGCATATAGATATATTTGCATACACATGGTCTAAGTAACACATTTATTTGCATATTCAGGGTATCCTGAAAACCAAACTGGTGTGTGGCTCTTCAGGACTGGATTTTCTCACTCTTTTTTAATGAATTGTTTCAGATTGTAAAGCATCTGCTCACATCTTATTCTCTCTGAAAAGCAGAAATAGAAAAAAATATACCTTTACCTGTGAAAGGTTACATTATCTAGAAAGCAGGGAAATGATTCCAAATGAAATAATGACATTATTTGTGAAGGTCCTGATTCTGTATCTGTAATGTGTGGTCCTACTGCAGGGACGGCATTGAATTTTTTCTATGTAATGACAAAGGCAGAGCTGAATTTCTCTCTTCACTGTGATTTCCCAATCTCATTGCAGATCCATCTGTCAGAGCAACAGTTGATCAAAAATAATATTTTTATTTCCTTTTTAATCATTCACTGTGCAACTTGATATCATTTATTGTTTCATGGACTGTCATGTGTGACAGGATGGATGGAAAGTCTAGTCATTTCTAAGACTTGATATTAGAAGGAATTGTTATATAAAGGTCTCTCGGTCTATAAGGCTTATAGCAGGGCCGCTTTTACCTATGGGCAAAAGGGGAAGTTGTCTCCTTTTGCCCTGTACAGGAAGGGCCCATTGCAGGGCTCTTCTCTGATGATTCTCCTGGCCAGCACCCCTAATCTCAAGCAGCAAAGAACAGCCCTCTGCATGGAAGAGATGAGTTTAGAGCAGATACAACAAAACCAGGAACAGCTCCTCTACTCCCTAATCCAGCCCCTCTCTTCCTGTTAGTGAGGGACAGGAGGAGAAAATGTGATCCTGGAGAAAACACTATAGATGGGCTTTCCGAACTGTGGGTTGGGACCCCAAAAGGGGTCAGAAAACCATCATTTGGGGTCACAAGTGTCTCAAATGGCAATACTTTTCAGGCACCAGCAATTACAGCAGCATCATTAGTAGTAGAAGTCAGCAAGGAGCCTGTGAGCCAGCAAACATTCATGGGCCCTGCAGTGACACTGCCCCTGCATGAGTTTCTGTGGTAACAAGAAGCTCTGTGTAAGGAGGGACAGGGGCCACTGTAACACCTATGAGTTTTCACTACCTCACAGGCCCCATTCTGACTTTCATTACTATTGTTGCTTCCACTTGCAGATCTCTGTCAGGATTGGATAAGTCCCAATTGCCACGTCCCATTAGAAATTTGATGGCTCTGAGCTCTTTACAAGCTTTACCTTCTGCATTCTTTAAAGCCTCTGCTTTCTTATCCTGACTCATGAGCTGTCACAATCCCTGGCCTTGTCTTCTCTAGACTATGTTCATGTACTGATTTTGGGTCTCCAAAATTCCCATCTAAGAGCCTTACAATTGATGCAAAATTCTGCTGATTGTTTAATACCTGGTTCTCCATTATGTAAACATATCTCACCCATTCTGGCTGCTTTACATTGGTTACCGGTTGCTTGGTGGGTGAAATTCAGACCCCTCACCCTGATCCTCAAGGTGCTATATGATCTTTCTCCACCATGTATTATTTTTGCAATATGGAGGTACCAGGCTGCCCATCCATGCAGAATTTAATAGGGGTTCCATTGCTGAAGTACGCTTGTCTAGAGGAATCCAGAGAGCAGATTTTTAGTACAGCAGGCCCTACTTTATGGAACAATTTACCTGAGATCCAAACTGAGCATGATCTGCTTCCTTTTAGAAAAATACTTAAATCTCTCCTCTTTGCATTGGCATTTTCTGTATGATTTAGGTGCTGATGATTTGTCATGGGAAGGAGGTGATTTCAGTTATTTTGTGGTTTTATTTTCCATGTGTCTTTGTATGCTGTTATAATTCTGTTGTTTCCTGTGTGGCGACCCCCTGGTCAGCCACTAGAATGGCCCTAGTACCCCACCATTTAGGAGTTAGTACTTAGAAAAAGGTTCAGCATCTCCTCCAGAGGCTGCCTGTAGTGGGTGGACCATTTGCATATATGTAGGGGCTAAGAGAAGGAGAGATGTGGCTTTTTAGTTCAGGTTTTGGAGAGTGAGGAGCTCACATACTATTTTTCTTTAGAGTGAGGCCTATTCCTCTCACTGAGTATATTTTGGGGCTATTTCACTCCTAGGTAATCCCTGCCTGTCGGGAGGGTAGTCTCAGTTTAGAAAAGAGATTTTGGTTAGTGTTTTGCTAATTTTTGAGAAATTCACTGGAGTGGAAGCCTGGTCATTTTGGTGATGTACTGATTTTGGGTCTGACATTATGCATACTTTGGTGATGGCATTTCCCCAGATCCAGATCCCAGGACACTGAAGACCTGACAGAGCCCTGTCTAGGAGAGAACCAGATCTGCAGTGACAGTGATTCCCCTTCAGAGAGGATTTTTGCCTGCTAGAGACTGATACTATTTTTGTTTGGCAGACGTTTTCTTGTCCACACCTCCTTCCTGGAGCTGGGCTATGAGAGCACAGTTCTGAACTTTACCATCAGACCCCTCCTTCAGACATGTCACAACTATAATGAAAACGGTGAAACAATTTGGAGACCCTCCACAGGATCTTCATCCCAGGACACAGGCACAGGCTGGCTGAAGGAGAAACCAGTTTGGACTTAGGTAGGATGTTTCATGTTTTAAAAGGGCCTCTCACAGAGTAGGATTTTCCCCATTCTCCAGTCAGGAGTGGTAGCAATTACCAGAGGAGCCTAAGACATAGACACTTACACAGAGTGCTGAGGATAATCAGCTGCAACTTCTCTTTATAATGATTGAACATTGATTAAACTTAAACAACAATCTGTAAAATATTATTTGAATACCCAGTCCTCTGTCCTTCTCATCTGTCTCAGTTTGTACATTACCACAGAACATCAACTGATTTACATACCACATTGTGGAGAGACTTCACACCACTGCTTGGGTCTTAAGCATCATTTCCCCCCATACACACAGAAAGGACTCACCCCTGAAGTTAAAACAAACAGGAGGGGAGAAGCATCAGTGAAGGAAGTCCAGTATAAATTACTCTTGTGTACCCTTGAAGAAAATGCCACTTCCAAGAAGAGGGTTACACCTGTCTTGGTTCATTCTTTATTATACATATAGAGGTAGATTTAAAAAAAATAAAATAAGCGTGCGCGTCCATGTGCTCTACCCGACACCCACACATGGACGCGTGCTTTTATAACATGTGCGCTGGTGTGCACATGTTATAAAATTGGGGACAGTGCACACAAGGGAGGTTGAATTTGGCAACTTTCACTCAGCGATGCATCACAGCCTTTCCCAGTTCCCTCCCAGTCTGCTGCAATTAAGGAGAGGACTGGGAGGGAACTTCCCTACCCCCAACCCTAGCCTACCTTCCCCTTCCCCTTCCACTTGTGTGCCAGCCGCGGCAGGCCCGCAGTTGGGCCCACTTACCCCCATTTGCCTGCTACAGCGCCTGGTTCCTCCTCTTTTACAGCCGTGGGCATCCACCTCCATGCTCGGGCAGCCCCTGTTGCTCCCAGCTCCTCCTTAGGTGTACCAGTTCTGCGGCAGGCCTCCCCACACGGACCACGGGGAGATGCTGCCATCTCGCACTGTAAAAAGGTTTTGAATATAAGTATTGAGGTTTCTACCACTAGCAGAATTAAAACTATTACCAGGGAATCCTGCTTGGATGAAAACCCCTTACTTAAATCCTCCTCTTACCCTTCTTGCCCATAGACAAAAAGTTTATTGTTTAATTTCAGAGATGTGTGTTCATATCTACCACAGAACTTTATTCACCAATAATTCATGCAGCACAGCATGCATTTAAAATAAACCAGTCAGTTTGTAGTAAAAAATATTTTCTTTATTTTAGATAAAGAAAGGTATCAATAAAAATCTCTAAATGACTAAGAAACATTTTTATGTTCAAATCTTAATTTTACCAGAGTATATCCTACAATCAATGTGACAACCATTAATAGGGTAACTGAAAATATTAAAATCAGGTAAATATCAATCAATGTCATCTTTTCAATTAATTAATCAATGCACTTCTAATACATCTGCCAATCTAGAAATAATAGCAATTTAAAGGTTCTCATATACTTGAATAAATGATTATATCTTTACCAGATATCTGAAGCAGCCCACTCTTGTCTCTCTATATCCACATGCAAGGAAAATCCAAAGTCACACTCCTTCTCTTTCTGTCTCTGCTTCAAGTTTTATACCCTGAAAAACTCTTTGAATCCTTTTGATCCAGAATAACTGTATCTTTTCTGTCAATACATCTATCTTTTTAGCCTTTGAAGAACTTCAGTTCTAAAACCTTGAATGAGGTTCAATCAATATTATCCATATCAGAATATGGAAAATAGGAGTTTTTCTTACCCTGTTTAAAGAAGTGCCCATTTTCGGTCTTTTATTTAATGTCAAGGTGCGCCAGGCAAAAACAATCCTTTCTAGTTCTGAGAGAAGAACTTATGCACTTCCCCCCATCCCAGGATTCACGCCTGAGTGACCACATGTTTAAGGATGCCCAAGGCCATGAAATGCAGACTTGTTTCTCACTAGAGATAAGCAATAAGTCGAAAAAAACCTTTCTCAAGGTCTGAAAAGGGGAAGAAGAGGGAGCTGGAGTTTTTCCAGCACAGGCCTTCGACTAAAGCCATGGCTTATAGAAGAAGTAAAGGCTTATGGGTATTAATGCTAACATGTCTCTTTATGGCTAATTGATTACTGACTGCACTAAATATAAGTAATTATCAATAAAGCACAAAATATTAAAATATTTTCTGACAGCACCACACCTCTTCCTAGGCATGCGCGTGCGCAACCTGGCTACCTTTAAAGGGGCCGTGGTGGGAGACCATCTCGCAACCCCGCATGATGACATCACTGGTTCCCGGTATATAAGGCCGGGCCTAGCCAGTGCTCCTTTGCCTTGGCAAAAGGTCTCCATGCTTGTCGTGTGCTTAGTTGCTGTTCCTGCGTTTCTCTGTGTTCCTGGTTCCCGGTTTGTTCCTGCTTCATTCCTGCTTCATCTGTGTTCCTGACTCCTGATCCTGCCTTACTCCTGGTATCTGTTCCTGCTCCTGAGTTCTGCGTCTTCTCTGTCTGTCTACGCTACTGATTGATACCTGACTTGACCCCTGCTTCGTCTGACCATGCTACTGATTGATACTTGGCTTGACCTCTGCTTCGTCTGACCATGCTATTGATTGATACCTGGCTTGACCTCTGCTTCATCTGACTATGCTACTGATTGTTATCTGGCTTAATGTCTGCTTTGTCTGACTACCCTACTGATTGATACTTGGCTTGACCTCCACTCCGACTACATTCCTGCTTGACTCCTGGATTGACCTTTGCCTTGCTTGACCATCCTCTGCTTGACTATGGTTTGACCTGTGTCCATTGCCACTCCTTCTTGCCTGCCGCCTGCCCTGATTCCAGCCTGCGCTACCACACCTCTGTGAACCTACTCTGGATTGGCCTGTCATGCTCTGGCCTATTCTTGCTTGGGCGCCCCCTGTCTACTCCGAGTTCACATTGGCACCCGGGTCTCCTGGACTCGGCTTCATCTGAACTTGTTCTCTGATCTCAATCACCGCTGCTGGCCCCTGGCTGACCCGCTCATCGCTTCCAGGAAGACCTCAGATGGAGGCCCACCTAAGACCAGCCGGCCCCAGTACCCAAGGGCTCAACCTGCGGGGAATGAGGGCTGGTATTGGCGAAGCTCCAGCTGGCCTCTGTCAATCAGCCAGCTCTGCCTACCGACAGTGGTGACCCGTAGGGCTTGCCCTGTGGGTAGCGTCAACACCACCTCAGCCTAAGGGTCCACCTCTGGCGCAACACCCCTCTCCTCCCCACCCCCTAAACCTAATCTGCCGGCGTGCACTCCCCCAGCTCAGCGGCAAATGGCCGCTGTATCGGTGCCTTCAGCCCTGCCCCTCCCCTCCCTGCCCCCCAGACCATCCCTCTCTGCCCCCGAACCGCACTCTTTTCAGGCCCTGGCAATTACTCATGAACCGGGGTTTACGCGCGTGGCCAGGCCTGTTTGAAAATTAGCCTGGTGCATGTAATGCCTGGCCACACGTGTAAACTCTGGGATTTACACGTACCGGGGTTTTAAATTCCGGCCGTATGTTGTTATCCGCTGAGGTTTGTGGTTTAGTGGAATATACATGATTTAAATAAATAAATAAATAAATAAATAAATAAATAGGGTAGAGCTGAGTGCACATGGCCATTGGAGATTGTCATGGCTGCTCTCTCCTCACCCACTATTGAACCTACCCAAGAGAAAAATGTTGCCCCTGTCATCAGCTTTCCCTCTCTTCCCACCGGAAGTCCTTACATTATTTCTTATTTCAACTTTGGGGGAGGGGAGAGTAAGGATTTTGGGGGCCTAGAGGCACAGATATTTAATAATCATTTTGAGGGGTTAGATGAACTTGGGGAACATTATCTGAGATAGGTGGCAGGGGCCTGCTTCAGATGTTTTTCTCCCCTTAATCACTGCTTAACAGACAATATTCAAATATAGTTGGTTAGGTTTCAAAGTTATTTGAGTAGTTTTGCGCAGATTACTTTATTCAGGGATATTCACCAGGACTTTTATTCTACTGAATATCCGAGATTGGTTATCCATCTAATTTTAGCCAGATAAGTTTACCGTTGGAAGCTTTTTTGAATATTGGCCTCTCTGTATCTAGTTGCAGCTGCGAAAATACTAAAATATGGTTTTCCAGCAAGTAGCGACTTATCTGGTAAACATCTTGCATGAATGCTATTTCAGGGCCCATTGTGTTCTATTGAGGCACAGGTTGCTCTACTGAGACACACACACCCTTGAGGGCCTGATTTACTAAGGTTTTTCTGTCATTCTTTGTCTAAGGGAAAATTGCGTGGTACATGAGGCCCTGACTTTGTTGCTCAGATAAGACTGAAGTTTAATTTTATTTTAAATTAGCCATAATATAGAGTGCTTTTTCTTGATGGCAATTTTCTGCTTAATCTATGTTTGTTTGCTTTGAAATCTCTTTATATTTTTCCATTTATAGAGAATTTTGCTAGTCTTTATTTAAGCTACTGTGTTTATTAAATGGAAAAAAATAGGCTGGTATCTACAAGAGTAGTTTATTCCCTCTATTCCTGCCCCACCAGCACTTACTCCTAGGATGTGTTCTTCTTAAAAAGTTCTCCCAAGAACTTAGGTTAATTGAATAATATAAGACTCAAGTACCAATCTAACAACTTGTGCATTAGTTACTATTAGCGGAATGTCTCTTATTCAGTGTAACAACTGTGATGCTTATGTTCCAAGGCCTACCATTTGGAGAAATAGGTATTGTCCAATTTGCCTTCTTCAAAGGAGCTGACTCATTTGAAAAAGGAATTGTTCAGTTATAAAGAACCTCCCCTACTTTTCAGCATCCAGAATATCTTCCTAATTCCCAAAGAGGATTCAGAAACCCAGGAATAAATGGTTTTTAGTGGGCTCTGTTATAAAAAGATCTGGGTCTCTGAGATACCCAATTTCTCCAACTGTGCAGTATCCTGGATCTCCATCCCCACTCTCATAGACAAGTCAGGCATCCAGGATTCATAAACTCAAGGGAATTTATTTATTTATTTTATTTTAAAAATTTCTATACCATCTTAGCAATATGTGATTGATCAAAACGGTTCACAATTTGGTAACAATAAAAGTAAAAAATACAAAATAAAAATAAAAATAAAACTAACTAACACAAACCTAGCTAGATTATAATTCAATCTTGGGATCAACATTTATTTATTTATTTACTATTTTTCTATACCGGCTTTCATGACAGGTATCACATCAAACCGGTTTACATTTAACAGGGTGTGCAATATACAGAGAACTCGAGCAACTATAACAAGTGCATGGTTAACGGAATTGCAGTTACAATAAAACAGGGAAGTACACAACTGGGAGCGGAGGAAGAAGAAGAAAAGAGAGATTAACTGACAGCAAATTATTTACAGAGATGCAAAATTAATTCCAATGTAGTGGAATTGATATCGTGAATGAGATTGATGACAAAAAACATTTAAAAAAATACTTCTCAAGAGATTTCAGCAGGCATAAATCTGCCAACAAAAGGTAGGGGGGGGGGGTTTAGATAGGGCCCGGGGGGTGGGTTAGGTATCTTATAAAATCCAGCGTACTTTTGTTCACACCTGGTGTGCGAACAAAAGTACACGCTCGCGCAAATTTATAAAATCTGCCTCTTAGAGTGTTGCCGAAACACTTAGGGCTGGATTTTAAATGCCCTGGGCGCGTATATCCGGCCGGATTTACGCGTGCAGGGCCCTCGCGTGCCGGCATGACTATTTTGCATAGGCTGCCGGCGCGCGCACAGCCCCGGGACAGTCCCGGGGCTTTATAAAAGGGGCGGGGAGGGGACGTAGTGCCGGCCCGGGGGCGTGGTCGAGGCCTCCGGACCAGCCCCCGGGTTGGGTGATGGTGCGCTGGCAGCCCGCTGGCACGCGCAGATTTACATCTGCTTTCAGCAGGTGTAAATCTGCCAACAAAAGGTAGGGAGGTTTTAGATAGGGCTGGGGGGGGTGGGTTAGGTAGAGGATGGGAGGGGAAGGTGCGGGGGGTGGAAAGAACGTTCCCTCCGAGGCTGCTTCGATTTTGGAGCGGCCTCGGAGGGAACAGTCAGCGCGCGCCGGGCTCGGCGCGCGCAGGTTGAACAAATGTGCACCCCGTTGCATGCGCCGACCCCGGATTTTATAAGATACGCGCAGCTACGCGCGTATCTTATAAAATCCAGCGTACTTTTGTTCGTGCCTGGTGTGCGAACAAAAGTACGCGCTCGTGCTAATTTATAAAATCTGCCTCTTAGAGTGTTGCCGAAACATGGCCATTATCGGGCAGGCGGAGCTGAACCCATAAGCAGCGGTAGGAATCAGCATCTTGCAAACAAGATAAGTACTCAATAAAGGATAATGACAAGTTATTGGTGGGTCAGAGCGCACACCGGGAAAATAAAAGCACAGACAACTGAATAAAAATTGAAAAATTGAAAAGAAAAATTGTTGAATAAGGAAATTAAAGAATAAAACATGGGAGCTATTAAAACAGGCCAGCCACAGAGTGGTTGGTCCATTAATAGCGACCGCACACAAACCACATATCAAGGGGTTTCCTTGACATTTGGAGTTGTAGAATTGTTGCACAGAGGAAACGAGGATGGTTGGTGAATAGAAAACTTGTATGTGTCAGCATTTGAGAAGAAATGGATACAAGATAACCCATTTAGCAAACATATTCATCTGTGGAAGAGGATTATAGATGAAATTTTTATGATCTGGCATGGGGAGGAGGAGGGGTTGACACAGTTCATACAATGGCTTAATGGATGCAATCCTCACTTAAGATTCACTAGTCAATATGACAAGCAACAAATAGCATTTTTGGACATTCAAATTACAATGAATCAGGGAGGATTCCGTTTTTCTATCTTTCGGAAACCCACGGACAGAAACATGTTGTTACACTACTCATCTTTTCATTCGAACCATTTAAGAGATAACCTACCCGTGGGACAGTTTCTCCGTCTCAGAAGATTATGTTCCACAGTGACAGAATTTAAAATTCAAACAGAAGACATGAGGAACAGATTCCTCCAATGGGGCTACCCCATCTTGGTCATAAAAAAGGCCTATAAAAGAGCCAGATGGGCGAATAGAGATTTGCTTTTACAACCAAAAGAAAGACCAATGAAAGAATAGTTTGTGTGTTACCTTTCACACCACAAACGCAATGTTTAAAGAAAAGTATTTTGAGACATTGGTCTCTCCTTCAGATACTCCCCATTTCCCAAGAAAAACCTATGTTTGCACTGACTAGAGCTAAAAATTTGAAAGATTTGGTAGTACACTCCAACTTACTACTGGAAAAAGGACGTGGTGACACACATGGAGTTGGACAAGATTCATGTGGGAAATGCAGTGCATGTGTCCACATGGATATAGGTACACAATTGGACATTCCAGGACGAAGAACATTCTACTTCAGAGACCAATTTACATGTGAATCCACCAACGTGGTATATGCACTTTGGTGCCCTTGCAATAAGGTTTACATAGGGAAAACCACACGGAAGATCAAAACAAGAATCCAGGAGCATCTGAGTTGCCTTAAGCACCAAACGGAGGGCACGCCATTGACTGAGCACTGGCAAGAAATAGGACATCAGATACAGGAGTTTAAGGTAGCAGTGATTTTTCAGATCAAAGAACATCCACGGGGAGGAAATCTGAATTTAAAACTTATGCAGATGGAACAACGATTCATCTACACATGGGACATGGTCGCCCCAAAGGGGTTGAACTGTGAGATTAATTGGTCTATTTTTACATAAGAACACCGATTTAATGGAATAAATGAGAGTGAGAACAAGGGTTGTATATCACATGACTGCAATCAACATATTGAGTATGGAGGTCTCCTCAAAAGAAAAGTAAGCATATGTTAATGTTAATAGATAAGGACAAAATTAGCTTTTCTATACATAAATAACATACAGGTTCAATCTAAAAGAAAAGGCCATAGTAGGGGTATCCCTTGGAGGGAGATTAATCCAAAAACATCCATTACACATGTGATGAAAGGCAGCATGATTGAATGACAGGACTGTAGCGGACTTCATAGGTAACGGTTCACCATCAGGTTCGCCAGATCTGAAAAAGGAGTGTGTCTACGGGGGAGCGGGTCTCTATCAGGTCCACAAAGGTAAAGCAATCATTATTACAGAAAAAGAAAGAATATCAGATCCGTAAAGGCATAACAATTATTATTACAGTAAAACAACACAATAAATAGAGAATAGAAAATGATTAAACACAGATGGATGGTTGACGAGATGCGATTAGAAAACATTAGATGGCGCTATAAACTAACATGATCAGGCAGCACCCTAGGGTGCTAGCAGCCTCACTCTGAGGGGGCCAGCAGGGATTGGCCCATGGTAGGTTTAAAAACACGCAGAGTAGAGAGAGACACCGGAACAGAGGATGAAGGTGCTGCTCACTTTAAGAAAATTAGTTACACACAAACAGTAAGTATCACAAGCTTGATTAATGGTGGGAATATAGTTTTAATTACACATTGAATTGAATTTAATTTATTTTTATTCTTTTAAGAAAAAAGAGGTGCTTTTCTAAAAGTGGACCCGTTTATCGGACACAGTAGAAATCTCTCCCGCAGTCCCTGAAGCAGGCAGAGCATTGCCGAAACATGGCCAATATCGGGCAGGCGGATCTGAACCCATAAAAGCGGCAGTAGCCAATTAGTAGTCCCAGATAAGTACAAGAAAAAAAGTGAAAATACACAGGGTAGGTCAGACAGGCCGCCAGGGAGAAACATGAAGCAAAAAACGGATATATAAAAATTACAAAATATATTGGAATAAAGCAATAAAAGAGTAAAATACGGGGCTATTGAATGGGACAATCACAAAGTGGTTGTTTTCTTGAAAATAGCCACCCCACATTACCACATATCAAGGGGTTCCCTTGATGAGTGGTTGTTGAAGATTTGCTGTGCTGAGACCCGCCTAAGTACTGCTGACTGTCCGCACCAAAGGGCTCAATCTGCAGGAACCATGGCTGGTACAGGTGAAGGGCTCATTGGTTCCTTGCAGGCACTTCCGACTATGGTCAGGATAATCACACAGGTTTGCCCATGCAGCATATTCTGCTACCTTTCCACACAGGGATCCACATTGCTAATAGTAGTCCAGAGTGGCCAGAGGCCTGACTTCCTAAGTTAATCAGTTCAAAAATCAGAAAACATGACTAGGAAGAACAGCAAACCAAGTGGAATCCCTATTTCCAAAGAGTCACATTCTCAGCTTTGGAGGGCTTGAAGTAACTCAGGCAAGCTGAGGGAAAAGTCTCTCCTGGGTCGTGAGCTGGGGGCAGGCAAACCTCCTAGATCAAAATGGGCCAGGCATACATTGTAACATTCAATCAAAAAGCCAATGTTGACTGAAAAAGAGTGCTCCAAACAAAAGGATAGTTTATTTCAAAACATTTATTCAATCAGTTCAAAAGAGCTAACAGTAAAATTAGAAAATGCAGAAATTTGTTAGCTTGTCTTTACTGAATTAAAAGAAAAAAAATCATAGTTCCTTAGTTCTTCCCTCTTTAGCCTGCACTAGGCCCAAACTCCATTCTCTTCCCACAGTTACTTAATGTCCAGTTTACTACTCACAATGTTGCGCATCCCGGACGCACAATGCCCACGCCCGGGCCTGCTCACCTCCCTCGTGCTTCAGAGGGTCCTGGTCTGACCTCCCCTGCAGCCGCAGCCAACTCCCTGCGCCCGTGGCACCTCGTGGTGGCGTCCCCATGGCCTTCGACCTCCCAGCTCTCTTCACGATGGGGCTTAGCGTCCTCCTCCGCATTGGGCCCACTCCTAGGCATGCGCATGCGGACCACCCAGCCCTTTAAAGGGCCAAGGGCGGGAAACCGCTCCACGACGCGCAGAGATGACGTCACTTAGGCACAGTATTTAAGCGAGGGCCCGCTCCTTCGTCCCTCGCCTTAGCAATCGGGTCGTCATGTCAGTGTGAAGCTAGTAGCCGTCCTTGTTCCTGTGCTTGTTCCAGTGTTCCTGCGTTCCTTGGTCCTGTGCTTGTTCCAGTATTCCTGTGTTCCTCATTCCATGCTAGTTCCAGTGTTCCATGCTAGTTCCAGTGTTCCTGAATTCCAGTATTCCTGTGTCTGTTCCAGTGTTGCTGCGTTGCTTCTGTGTTCCTGTGGTCCTTCCTGTGTTCCAGCATCTGTTCCTGAGTTCCATCGTTCCTGAGTCTTGTCCTCATCTCGCTACCCAGGTTGTACCCTCACAGACTGATTCTCAGTACTGACCTCAGCTTACTTGACCACGTTCGGACTGATACCCGGAACTGACCTCTGCTTGCCTTTGACTACACTCGGACTGATACCTGGAATTAACCCTCGCTTTGGCTGACCATTCTCGGATGGATACCCTGGCTTTGACCATTGCACTCCATTTAGACACTCTCTTCGTTCCTTCTGTGACTACCAGGCCTGCCTGCTTTGACTACTCGCAGCCTTCTTCGAGCTGGACCACTAGGTGCTGCCTATCCTACCTAGAGGACCTTCAATTCCTGTCCTGTTCCCGAAGTCTCCGGTACTCTCGGTTCCGGTCTAGCTCGTCTGTTCACTGACAGCCGCGCACCTCTTCTCTTGGTGGGTACACCTCTCCGTCATCTCTCTGGGAGACCCCCAGAGGCCCACTTAAGCCCAGGCAGTTCAGGAATCCAAGGGCTCAACCTGCGGAGCCCCCGAACCATTATTGGTGAAGTTCCTATCAGCCTCTGTCTCCTCATGTGCTCTGCCTCCTGGCGGCAGGCGCCCTCTGGGATCCCTCAGAGGGCCGTACAAATCCTGCGCCAGATCAAGGGTCCACCTCCAGCACAAAAGGTTGCCAAGGCCATGGACTCAGTGGAGTCCTCTGCCATGCAGGTTATTCTGGGCCTGGCTACACATATCCAAGAGCAGCAGTAATACCTCGAGGCATTGGTCGCCTCGGTCGAGGAACTACGGTCACAACTTGCAGAGTCCACTATGGCTAACCCTGGGACCCTTCCTAACAACACTTCCTCTGGTTCATCGCTTTCTTGGGCGCTGCTGGCCCTCCCAGTTCCTCCCCGGTTTAATGGGGACCCTTGTCTCTGCCGAGGCTTCATTAACCAGTGTTACATGCAGTTTGCGCTACAACCTTCCTTGTTTCCAGACGAAGTGACCAAGATTACTTTTATTCTTTTATGTTTGTAGGGGAAGGCCCTGGCATGGGCCTCCCTGCTTTGGGAGCATTCTGATTCCTTACTACAGCAGCTCTCCCATTTCATTTCCACATTCCGATGCACCTTTGATTATCCAGGCCGACAGGCGGTCGTCAGACACCATCTCCTCCATCTCCGCCAGGAGTCCCATTCCCTAACTGAATACACTGTGGAATTCCAAACCCTAGCAATGGAATTGGGATGGCAGGAGGACTGCCTGCGGCACTTTACCTCGAGGGCCTATCTTCCGCCCTAAAAGATGAACTGGCAGCCCGAGAGATTCCTGCGTCTTTAGAGGACCTCATCTCCTTTGTTGGGCAGATTGACCACCTCCTCCAGGAACGGCATCGGGAAGTAAGGGTCATACGACGAGCAGCTCCAGAACCACCTCAGTCTGCTAGCCCCAGATCGAGGGCACCACCGGAGGTTTCCCCATCCAAAGAAGAACCGATGCAGATTAACCGTAGTCGTCTTACTCCTGAGGAACGCCTCAAAAGGCAGAAATCTGGTCTCTGCCTCTACTGCAGGGGTCCAGGTCACCATATCCAGAGTTGTCCAGTGCATCCGGGAAACTCCAGAGCCTAAGCCCGGCAGGGGTCCCGAGCTTGGGCACTACAGTTACAGGCCCCCAACTACTGCTTCCCATCTCCCTCTTCAGGGAGGCACACTCGTTCACCACCACCCTCATGGATACTGGGGCCGGTGGGAATTTTATTCTTGAAGAGTTAGTCACATTACTCCAGATTCCTACTCAACCTCTGGAGGTTCCATTGCGAATTGCCTCCATCCATGGAGAACCGTTACCTGATCAATCACCCATCACACCATAGCCATCCGGCCGACCGTAGGGACTCTCCATGATGAAGAGATTCCTCTCTTGGTCCTGAAATGGTCAGTACACCCCATTGTCCTCAGTCTACCCTGGCTACAACTACACTTCCCCCACTTCGACTGAGAGTCGCTCCAACTCATCGAGTGGGGTTCTCGGTGCCAGACACATTGCTTACGGCGGGTGTCCCCGTCTGTACCCATGTTAACATCCACGACCCTTCTTGAACTACCTACGCCCTGCGATGACTACCAAGATGTCTTCTCAAAGCAACAAGCCGGCATCTTACCTCCTCTCCGGAAGTTTAACTGCCCAATCGAGCTGTTGCCCGGCACCACACTTCCCAAGGGGAGAACTTACCCACTCTCGCTTCCTGAGACCCAGGCCATGCCCATTTATATCAAGGAAAAACAGGCCACAGGATTTATCAGACCTTCCATGTCCCCAGTGGGCACTGGATTTTTCTTTGTAAAGAAGAAGGACGGTACCTTAAGGCCATGTATTGACTATCGCGGCCTGAAAGCCGTCACCTGCAAAGACTGGTACCCACTTCCGCTCATCAGTGAGCTATTCGACCGGCTCCAGGGGGCCTGGATTTTTACCAAGTTGGACCTGCGTGGTGCCTGTAAACTAGTCTGCATTCAACCCGAGGACATCTGGAAGACGGCAATTAACACGCAAGATGGACACAACGAGTACGTAATGATGCCCTTTCGGTTATATAATACCCTGGCCATCTTCCAGAGAATGATGAATGAGATCTTCCGAGACCTTCTATACACCTTTGTCGAGTCTATTTAGATGACATCTTGATCTTCTCTAAGGACCTGGAATCCCATCACTCTCATGTCCGGATCGACCTCCAGTGGCTTAGAGATCACCATCTCTATGCCAAACTTGAAAAACACCTGTTTGAACAGTCCAGTCTCCCATTCCTGGGCTACATCATCTCCAGCCAGGGATTCATCATGGACCCAGACAAATTCCAAGGTATTCACGACTGGTGTCAACCTGTTGGTCTATGGGCTTTAAAAGGTTCTTGGGATTCACAAACTATTACCGTCACTTTAACGCAGACTAATCCACACTAGCTGCTCCACTCACCACCATGACTAGGAAAGGATGCAACCTCCAGGAGTGGAGTCCCAAAGCCCAGTCTACATTCCAGGCCCTTAAGGAGGCCTTCCGTACTGGCCCTGTCTCTGCCATCCGGACCCGAACCGCCCCAAGAACATAAGAACATGCCATACTGGGTCAGACCAAGGGTCCATCAAGCCCAGCATCCTGTTTCCAACAGTGGCCAATCCAGGCCATAAGAACCTGGCAAGTACCCAAAATCTAAGTCTATTCCATGTTACCGTTGCTAGTAATAGCAGTGGTTATTATCTAAGTCAACTTAATTAATAGCAGGTAATGGATTTCTCCTCCAAGAACTTATCCAATCCTTTTTAAACACAGCTATACTAACTGCACTAACCACATCTTCTGGCAACAAATTCTAGAGTTTAATTGTGTGTTGTAAACAGGATGCTGGGCTTTATCATAGAAGTTGACGCGTCCGCCATTGGCGCAGGGGCAGTCCTCAGCCAGTACTCCATGAAGGGAGCCCTAGTTCTGTGCTCCTTTTACTCCCACAAGTTTTCACCCACAGAGCGCAATTACACTATTGGGGACTGCGAATTCCTGACCGTGAAGTTGGCTCTCCAGGAGTGGCACCCCTGGCTTGAGGGGCCTCAGCACAAGTTTACCATCTACACAGATCATAAAAATCTAGAACATCTTAAAGAAGCCCAGCTATTGAATGCACGGCAGGCCGATGGGCCATCTTCTTTGTGCAGTTCAACTTCGAGTTGCGCTACCACCCAGCTGCAAAAAAACTCCGCGCCGATGCACTCTCATGCTCGGTAGAGCCAGAGGATACCCCTGAAGGTCCAACCCACATCATTGATCCCGCATGCATCTCCCTCGCAACCACCACTACGCTGCCACCCGGTAAGACCATGGTGCCTCGTCACCTCTGAGAGTGAGTATTTCGCTGGGCCCATGACTCCAGATTCGCCGGCCATCCAGGTTGGACCCAGACCCTAGAGATGCTCCGTCGCCATTACTGGTGGCCTTCCATGGTTAAGGACTCGCATGATTATGTTGACTCCTGTCCTACCTGTGCACAGCAGGAGCTGCTTACAGGGCATCCGTGGGGTCTTCTGCAACCCTTACCAGCTCCTACAGGACCGTGGTCACATTTGGCCATAGATTTCATAGTGGACCTGCCCCCTTCCAAGGGGAACACCATCATATGGGTCATCATCGACCGTTTCTCTAAAATGGCCCATTTTGTCCCACTACCAGGCCTACCTTCAGCACCAGAGCTTGCCCGACTCTTTCTACTACACGTCTTCCACCTCCACGGCCTGCCCCCAGGAATAGTGTCCGATCGAGGTCCACAGTTCGCTGCCCACTACTGGAGAGCATTATGTAAAAAGTTCAATATCTCACTTAACCTCACTTCGGCCTACCACCCTCAGGCAATGGGCAAGCTGGATGGACCAAACGGTCCTTAAAGACGTTCCTTAGAGCTTACGTAAACGATCAGCAAGATAACTGGGCGTACCTACTCCTGTGGACCGAGTTTTCTCACAATAACCATTTATCAGCAGCTACTGGGACCTCTCCATTTGCCGTGGTTTTCGGACAACAGCCCCATCTGCCGCTACCTGTTCCGCTCTAGGTTCCTTCCCCTACGGCTCAAGCCACAGCCCAGGAGATCCATCGCTTATGGTTCCAGGTGACCCAATGCATCCGCCAAGTGGCCGAGTGGGCCAAGAAGACCAATGATGCCCACCGGCGCACGGCGCCCACGTTCTTCCCTGGTCAGAAGGTATGGATCGGCACTACCCATATTCGGCTCCGACTTCCATCACAATGCTATGCAGCTAGGTATGTGGGCCCGTTCCCTATCCTGCGTCGCGTCGTGGCTATCACTTACCAGTTAAGGTTACTGGCCAATATGATAATTCACAATACATTCCACGAATCCCTCCTCGCCACTCGTTCTCTCCTGGCCATCCCGGTGGCCACCACCACCTGCAAAAATGACCACAGAACCTGATAATATATTACAAATAAAAGAAGTCCTAGACGTCTGCCGCCGCTGGGGCAAATGGGAGTACCTCCTTGTATGGGAGGGATTTGGACTCGAGAAGAACTCGTGGGAGCTGTCACAGCATATCCTAGACAAGGATCTCCTCAGGGCATTCCACTGGTCTCACCCAAAGAAACCCCAACCGATAAGGGGGAAGCCTGGGGGGGGGGGGGTACTGTTCCGCATCCTCGCCGCAGCCTGCTCACCTCGCTCGTGCTTCAGCGGGTCCTGGTCCGACCTCCCCTGCAGCTGCAGCCAGATCCCTGCTCCCGCGGCACCTCGTGGCGGCGTCCCCAGGCCCTTCGTGGCGTTCGGCTTCTCAGCTCTCCTCACAAAGGGGCTTAGCATCCTCCTCCATGTCGGGCCCACCCCTAGGCGTGCACACGCAGACCGCCCGGCCCTTTAAGGGGCCAAGGGCGGGAAACCGCTCTGTGATGCACAGAGATAATGTCACTTAGGCACAGTATTTAAGTGAGGGCCCGCTCCTTAGTCCCTCGCCTTGGCAATCAGGGCATCACCTCAGTGTGAAGCTAGTTGCCATCCTCATTCCTGTACTTGTTCCAGGGTTCCAGCGTACCTTGTTCCATGCTAGTTCCAGTGTTCCTGCGTTCCAGTGTTCCTGTGTCTGTTCCAGTGTTCCTGTGTTGTTCCTGTGTTCCCATGGTCCTTCCTGTGTTCCAGTGTCTGTTCCTGAGTTCCATTGTTCCTGAGTCTTGTCCTCGTCTCGCTACCCAGGTTGTACCCTCATGGACTGATTCTCGGTACTGACCTCGGCTTGCTTGACTACGCTCGGACTGATACCTGGACCTGACTTCTGCTTGCCTTTGACGACGCTCGGACTGATACCTGGAACTGACCTCTGCTTGCCTTTGACCATGCTTGGACTGATACCTGGAATCGACCCTCGCTTTGGCTGACAATTCTCGGACAGATACCCTGGCTTTGACCCTTGCGCTCCATTCAGACACTCTCTTTGCTCCTTCTGTGACTACCAGGCCCACCTGCTTTGACTCTACCTGCCTACTATTTGAAACGTGTCCGGCTATCTTACTTATCCAGATAAGTAGCACTATTTGAAGCTTATCCAGTTATCTTAGCCTGATAAGTTTCACTTTTTAAGTCATATCAGGATAAGTGGTAGCAAAGTCTGGACTGAGTGAAGGCATTCTATGGGACAGAAATGGGGAGGGGATTGGACTTAGCAAGCATACTTTTGAATTTTGAAAAGTATGTGCATACACTTTCATGGAAAATGTGTATAGATATTCTAACTGGTGTAACATGTGGAAGTAAACTTGGTGGGATTATTTTCAAAGCAAACTTATACTGGTGCTTTGAAAATCGGTATAACTTAGGCAAGTATGTGCTGACTTTCTTTGTGGAATGTTAGAAAATGACCTCCTAAAATGAATGAATGAACCCTATTGTAATTAACTACAGCATACCAATTTTAGTTATATAGATAGTAGACAATAGCAGAAAAAGTCCAATTGACCCACCCAGTCTTCCCAATTATACCTGTCCATCCTGCTAAAGATATAACCAGCTGCCAGTCATAGACCATGAAAGCTATCACTCCTTATCCATGACAGTTCTGAGCAATAAAATCTGTCTTATTTATCAAAAAGAAATTATATGAGTATTAAGATTGGATTAATTTTTAATTGTGTTTCTTCTTATTCCAACAGTTGATCAAAATGGGAAAAATTAAAAAGGGGAATCACACCGAGGTGACAGAATTCATCATTCTGGGATTCTCTGACCTTCCTGAGCTGCAGCTGCTCCTTTTTATTGTGTTTTTAATTATTTATCTGATGTCCATGGGGGGGAACCTTCTTATTATTTCTGCAGTGTGCTCTGAACCTCGTTTACATAGCCCCATGTTCTTTTTCCTTATCAGCTTGTCGTTCCTAGAAATCTGTTATGTGACTGTCACAGTGCCTAAATTGTTATTGATGCTCATAACACAACATAAAACCATCTCTTTTATGCAATGCATGACCCAGATGTATCTCTTCCTGTCCTGCACATCTGTAGAGTTCTACCTTCTCACCTCCATGGCTTATGATCGTTATGTTGCCATCTGCAATCCCTTGCGTTACACTGTTATCATTAACAGGAAAGTCTGCATAGTTCTAGCCATTGTTTCATGGATAAGTGGTTTTCTAAATCCAGTTCCCCACATAATTTTTGTCTCACACTCATCTTTCTGTAGCTCCAATGAAATTAACCATTTCTTTTGTGACATGACAGCATTGATGACCTTGTCATGTTCAGGGACTTATGTCATTGAAATTACAAGCTATATTGAAGGTTCACTTGTAGCATTTACCCTTTTCATATTAACAATTACGTCATATGTATTCATTATTTCTACCATCTTGAAAATCCGCTCTGCTAAGGGTAGACAAAAGGCCTTCTCCACCTGCTCCTCCCACCTTACAGTTGTCATTTTATTTTGTGGAACCTCTGCCGGTTTGTATATGACACCTAAGTCAGCCTCCTCCATGGACCTTAACAAATTAGTTACTGTAATGTTTATAACTTCAATTCCACTGCTCAACCCCTTCATTTACAGCTTCAGAAATAAGGAATTGAAACAAATGCTCTGGAAAGCAACTAGAAGAGTGGAGAACTATTTTTCATCCAGAATTAATGAAAAGCTACATGCAGTATTTGTGGCAACATCTCAGCAGTGAATGGCAAATATGAGCAGAGAAATATAGGGAATCAGCTCATGGTATATCCAAAAAACTAGAAGTAATAGTACCTGTGCAGTGTGCACATATGATAAATTTGCAGTAAAAGAAGTGTCTGAGAACTAGGACTAGCTTGAGTTCTGTCATACATACAATAGCATTATCCTTCTCCATGAAATCTATTCTACCAAATGTAAATTTGTACTTCACATGCATTCATGCCCAAGATCAAATTTCCAAGGATGGAGCCAAATATTTATTTAGCATTTTTTCTAGCAAAGGCCTTCAGTCACACCTAAATGTTTTGGAGTCTGGATGGTTAATGTCTATCAAGAAAAAAACAAATAACTACTGCCATAAATACAGATATTCATAACGTATTCAGTAAATAAAATATTTGTTAATGCATGGTTAAAAATAATTCACCTTATTGCTTTATAGACAGATATATAACTTATACAAAATATATAGTTTGACCATGATATAAGGACGTGTAAAGCCTTATTCACATCCACATTTGAAGTAGATTCTGTGGATTCAAAGCTGGTATTTCTCAGACCATGTTCATATTATAATCATTGGTCACCCAAGTTTTGTTTTTCAAGAATTATTTAAATGCAAATAAAAATTTAAGTTTGAACTGTAAATCTTATGCTACAATAAATTTAACTTATAAATCTTGTCTCCAATAGCTGCCTGACACTACCAGCACCGATTCAGTGTTTCGATTGTAAAGTCCGTAGATTGACCACTTTTCAGAAGGCACTAGTGTCTGTCAACATTGACAATGTTTCTGGACTGGTTATAGCTTCTTCTACATCACGGTTGATTTATTCACATTTCTGTTTCTTTAAAGTAATGCATGATTAAAAACATTTGTAACGTGAAGGGCATAGACCCACTATAGATGCTTCATTACTGCCCTTTACTGCCTACAGATATGCCCACAAAATGGGCTGGTCTTATCACTGAATGACAATGCTTTGAACCATGCACCTGGGTTTGATTTCTAAACATGACTATTAGCTTCTTGAGCTACCTGGTTTTGAGGATGCTATAGATACAGGGGTAGATTTTAAAAAACTGCGCCTCGGAGGGAACTTTCCTTCCACCACACCCCCACCCATTCCTTCCTCTCCCTTCCCCTACCTAACCCACTCCCCCAGCCCTATCTAAATCCCCACTACCTTTGTTGTAAAAGTTACGCCTGCCCGAGGCAGGCGTAACTTGCACGCGCCGGACCGGTTGCTGGCGCGCCAGGTTCCAGTCCGGGGGCTGGTCTGGAGGCAACGGCCCTGGGCCAGAACCATGCCCGCGGCCCCGCCCCTGGAACGCCGCTGATGATGTGCCGCCGTGACACACCCTCAACACACCCCCGACACGCCCCCCAGGAAAGCCTCAGGACTTATGCGCGTCCCGGGGTTTTGCGCGCGCCGACAGCCTGTGCAACATAGGCTCGGCGTGCACGGCATTCACAGTTCCAGGTTTGGGGTTGGGAAGTAGAGCAGTCTTTACACAATGGTGACAACTAGTGTCATATTCCGTGTAAACATGTGCTGGGGACTGGAAGGAGGACTTTTGCTAGTCCTTGGACCAGTGAGTTGATCCAGATCAGTAGCCTTCCAGAACTTGCTAAGTGATTTTTTTACTCATTGGTATATGTTTACTTGTGGTGTGTAATTGAAAAAGTGTCTGCATTGAGCATTTGTCCTATGGGGCAAGTGACTCATAGGGCTAGATTTTCGAACCTACGCATGGGCGTAGATTTGTGCACGCAACCCGGCACGCACAAATCTACGCCCGATTTTATAACATGCGTGCGCAACTGCGTGAATGTTATAAAATCCAGGGTCGGCGCGTGCAAGGGGGTGCACACTTGTGCACTTTGTGCGTGGCAAGCCCTAGGGGAGCCCCGATGGCTTTCCCCGTTCCCTCTGAGGCCGCTCCGAAATCGGCTTTATAGACAGATATATAACTTATACAAAATATGTAGTTTGACCATGATATAAGGACGTGAAAAGCCTTATTCACATCCACATTTGAAGTAAATTCTGTGGATTCAAAGCTGGTCTTTCTCAGACCATGTTCATGTTATAATCATTGGTCATCCAAGTTTTGTTTTTCAAGAATTATTTAAATGCGGTCCGAAATCGGAGCGGCCTTGGAGGGAACTTTCCTTTCGCTCCCCCCCATCTTTTCCTCCCTTCCCCTATCTAACCCACCCCCCAGCCCTACCTAAATCCCCCCCTATCTTTATTATTTAAGTTGTGCCTGCCTCTGGGAAGGCGTAGGTTGTGCGCGTCGGCCGAGTTCTGGCGCACGATCCCCAGGCCTAGCGGGCCTTTGGAAGCCTCTGGCCACATCCCTGCTCCACCCCAGACCACCCTGCCCCTTTTTTCAAGCCCTGGGACATACGTGCATCCTGGGGCTTGCGCGTGTCGCTGAGCCTATATAAAATAGGCTCAGCGCGCATAACCCCCCTGCACGCATAAATCCACGCGTAAATCCAGCTTTTAAAACCTGCCCCATAGTGCATTGCAGGGGACCATTAAGAACTCCTCAGTCTCCTTTGGATTGCAAGGAGATACCCATTACTAAAGATTCTTGTGGCCACTTAGGTAAAAAAGCTAGTTAGCCTTATGTTAGACTGCTTTCTTGGTAATATTCTTCTGTATTAATGCAGTGCAAGCCCTGTAATCTCTCTATTTTTTTTGATAGTCAGCTTGTCTTGGGGAGGGGCTGTTCAAACTCAATGGCATATACAGAGTCTGGTGAACGGCCATGGGCAAGTGTTAACTGTTTGGTTCCCTTCCACCCTTCCACCCTACCCCTCTACCCACCCATCCCTAGGTTTGTTCTTCTAATATTCTCTAACTGGATACATATTTGAAAACAAGATAATTTGGAACTTTCGTAATTCCTTAGGTGTTCTCCATCAAATCAATTGAGCAAAATGAGGACTATCCAATGTAACAATTGTGGAACATTTATGTTATGGATCTGAAGGTAGATCCTATGTCCGAGGTAGAGTTGGTGCTACCTGAGAGAGTAAACCCTCTTAGGTCCCTACCATCGGAAGGTGAGGCCAGATCGAAACAGGGGCCAACAGGTACTTCACCACTGGAAGCCCGACATCCCCCTGGGTGGATCCCCCTGAACACAATAGAAAGGTCAGAGTATAGTCTGAAATCGAGGCCAGAAGAATGGTCGGAAGTCAGTCCAGAGGTCTAAGCCGGAAGGAGGGTCGGAAGCCGTTCCAAGGGTCGAAGTCAGAACATAAGAACCTAAGAACATGCCATACTGGGTCAGACCAAGGGTCCATCAAGCCCAGCATCCTGTTTCCAACAGTGGCCAATCCAGGCCATAAGAACCTGGCAAGTACCCAAAATCTAAGTCTGTTCCATGTTACCATTGCTAGTAATAGCAGTGGCTATTTTCTAAGTCAACTTAATTAATAGCAGGTAATGGACTTCTCCTCCAAGAACTTATCCAATCCTTTTTTAAACACAGCTATACTAACTGCACTAACCACATCCTCTGGCAACAAATTCCAGAGTTTAATTGTGCATTGAGTAAAAAAGAACTTTCTCCGATTAGTTTTAAATGTGCCACATGCTAACTTCATGGAGTGCCCCCTAGTCTTTCTATTATCTGAAAGAGTAAATAACCTATTCACATCTACCCATTCTAGACCTCTCATGATTTTAAACACCTCTATCATATTTCCCCTCAGCCGTCTCTTCTCCAAGCTGAAAAGTCCTAACCTCTTTAGTCTTTCCTCATAGGGGAGCTTTTCCACCAGGCATTTCCAGACTAACAGCAGTTCTCCCTGCCCTCCCTGCTCTCCCATCACCCTTCCCTTTCCCTTTTCTTTTAGTCCCTCTATCCTTCTAGGCACCTCTAGGCTCCTCTAGATTAAATTTATTTCCCTCCTACCCACCCCCGCACTCCCGTCGTCCCTGCCTTTCTCCCATTCCCTCACAGCATGCATCCAGTAACTATTTACATATGCAACTCTGTAAATATGTTTTAAACTAACTATTGCATCCTTCACCGCTTTTAGTTCATTTTCTCAGGCTCCCTATTAGAGCTGTCTATCTATTGTTTTCGGTGTGTCCCTCTTCCCCTGTCCTTGTTTATTGTATTTTCTACCTCATGTTTTAATGTAAACCGATATGATGTGTATTTTAATGTCGGTATAAAAAAGCCGTTAAATAAATAATAAATAAATCATTTTGGTAGCCCTTCTCTGTACCTTCTCCAATGCAATTATATCTTTTTTGAGATGCGGCGACCAGAATTGTACACAGTATTCAAGGTGCGGTCTCACCATGGAGCGATACAGAGGCATTATGACATTTTCTGTTTTATTTACTATTCCCTTTCTAATAATTCCCAACATTCTGTTTGCTTTTTTGACTGCCACAGCACACTGAACCCTGAACCGACGTTTTCAATGTGTTATCCACTATGACGCCTAGATCTCTTTCTTGGGTTGTAACACCTAATATGGAACCTAACATTGTGTAATTATAGCATGGGTTATTTTTCCCTATATGCATCACCTTGCAATTATCCACATTAAATTTCATCTGCCATTTTGATGCCCAATTTTCCAGTCTCACAAGGTCTTCCTGCAATTTATCACAATCTGCTTGTGATTTAACTACTCTGAATAATTTTGTATCATCTGCAAATTTGATTACCTCACTCATCGTATTCCTTTCCAGATCATTTATAAATATATTGAAAAGTAAGGGCCCCAGTACAGATCCCTGAGGCACTCCACTGTCCACTCCCTTCCACTGAGAAAATTGTCCATTTAATCCTACTCTCTGTTTCCTGTCTTTTAGCCAGTTTGCAATCCACGAAAGGACATCGCCACCTATCCCATGACTTTTTACTTTTCCTAGAAGTCTCTCATGAGGAACTTTATCAAACACCTTCTGAAAATCCAAGTATACTACATCTACTGGTTCACCTTTATCCACATGTTTATTAACTCCTTCAAAAAAGTGAAGCAGATTTGTGAGGCAAGACTTGCCTTGGGTAAAGCCATGCTGACTTTGTTCCATTAACCATGTCTTTCTATATGTTCTGTGATTTTAAAGTTTAGAACACTTTCCACTATTTTTCCTGGCACTGAAGTCAGGCTAACTGGTCTGTAGTATCCCGGATCGCCCCTAGAGCCCTTTTTAAATATTGGGGTTACATTTGCTATCCCCCAGTCTTCAGGTACAATGGATGATTTTAATGATAGGTTACAAATTTTTACTAATAGGTCTGAAATTTCATTTTTTAGTTCCTTCAGAACTCTGGGGTGTATACCATCTAGTTCAGGTGATTTACTACTCTTCAGTTTGTCAATCAGGTCTACCACATCTTCTAGGTTCACCGTGATTTGATTCAGTCCATCTGAATCATTACCCATGAAAACCTTCTCCAGTACGGGTACCTCCCCAACATCCTCTTCAGTAAACACCAAAGCAAAGAAATCATTTAATCTTTCTGTGATGGCCTTATCTTCTCTAAGTGCCCCTTTATCCCCTCGATCATCTAACGGTCCAACTGACTCCCTCACAGGCTTTCTGCTTCAAATATATTTAAAAAGGTTTTTACTGTGAGTTTTTGCCTCTGCGGCCAACTTCTTTTCAAATTCTCTCTTAGCCTGTCTTATCAATGTCTTACATTTAACTTGCCAACGTTTATGCATTATCCTATTTTCTTCTGTTGGATCCTTCCTCCAATTTTTGAATGAAGATCTATTGGCTAAAATAGCTTCTTTCACCTCCCCTTTTCCAACAGAGGCCAAAAGGAGGCCACAAGAACCTGGCAATTACCCAAACACTAAGAAGAACCCATGCTACTAATGCAATTAATAGCAGTGGCTATTTCCTAAGTATAATTGATTAATAGCCATTAATGGACTTCTCCTCCAAGAACTTATCCAAACCTTTTTTGAACCCAGCTACACTAACTGCACAACCACATCCTCTGGCAACAAATTCCAGAGCTTTATTGTGCGTTGAGTGAAAAAGAATTTTCTCTGATTAGTCTTAAATGTGCTACGTGCTAACTTCATGGAATGCCCTCTAGTCCTTCTATTATTCGAAAGTGTAAATAACCAAGCCACATCTACTCGTTCAAGACCTCTCATGATTTTAAAGACCTCTATCATATCCCCCCTCAGTCATCTCTTCTCCAAGCTGAACAGCCCTAACCTCTTCAGCCTTTCCTCATAGGGGAGCTGTTCCATCCCCTTTATCATTTCTGTTGCCTGTCTCTGTACCTTCTACATCGCAACTATATCTTTTTTGAGATGCGGCGACCAGAATTGTACACAGTATTCAAGGTGCGATCTCACCATGGAGCGATACAGAGGCATTATGATATTTTCCATTCTATTAACCATTCCCTTCCTAATAATTTCTAACATTCTATTTGCTTTTTTGACTGCTGCAGCATACTGAGCAGATGATTTTAAAGTATTATCCACTATGATGCCTAGATCTTTTTCCTGGGTGGTAGCTCCTAATATGGAACCTAACATTGTGTAACTACAGCAAGGGTTATTTTTTCCTATATGCAACACCTTGCATTTGTCCACATTAAATTTCATCTTCCATTTGGATGCCCAATCTTCCAGTCTTGCAAGGTCCTCCAGTAATGTATCACAGTCTGCTTGTGATTTAACTACTCTGAATAATTTTGTTTCATCCGCAAATTTGATAACCTCACTCGTCGAATTCCTTTCCAGATCATTTATATATATATATTGAAAAGCATCGGTCCAAGAACAGATCCCTGAGGCACTCCACTGTTTACCCTTTTCCACTGAGAAATTTGACCATTTAATCCTACTCTCTGTTTCCTGTCTTTTAACCAGTTTGTAATCCACGAAAGGAAATCACTTCCTACCCCATGGCTTTTTAGTTTTCGTAGAAGCCTCTCATGAAGGAGTTTGTCATACTCCTTCTGAAAATCCAAATATACTACATCTACCGGTTCACCTTTATCCACATGTTTATTAACCCCTTTAAAAAAATGAAACAGATTTGTTGGGCAAGACTTACCTTGGATAAATCCATGTTGACTGTGTCCCATTAAATCATGTCTTTCTATATGCTCTACGATTTTGATCTTGAGAATAGTTTCCACTATTTTTCCTGGCACTGAAGGCAGGCTCACTGGTCTATAGTTACCCGGATCGCCCCTGGAGCCTTTTTTAAATATTGGGGTTACATTGGCCATCCTCCAGTCTTCAGGTACAATGGATGATTTTAATGATAGGTTACAAATTTTAACTAATAGATCAGAAATTTCATTTTTTTAGTTCCTTCAGAACCCTAGGATGCATACCATCCGGTCCAGGTGATTTGTTACTCTTTAGTTTGTCAATCTGGCCTACTACATCTTCCAGGTTCACAGTGATTTTGTTCAGTTCGTCTGACTCATCACCCCTGAAAACCATCTCTGGAACTGGTATCTCCCCAACATCCTCATTAATAAACACGGAGGCAAAGAATTCATTTAGTCTTTCTGCAATGGCCTTATCTTCCCTAAGAGCCCCTTTAACCCCTCTGTCATCTAATGGTCCAACTGACTCTCTCACAGGTTTCTTGCTTTGGATATATTTAAAAAAGTTTTTGTTAAAAGTTTTTGCCTCTATGGCCTACTTCATTTCAAATTCTCTCTTCGCCTGTTTTATCAATGTTTTACACTTACCTTGACAATGCTTAAGTTTTATCCTATTTTCTTCAGATGGATCCTTCTTCTAATTTTTGAAGGATGTTTTTTTGGCTAAAATAGCCTCTTTCACCTCACCTTTTAACCATGACGGTAATCGTTTTGCCTTCCTTCCACCTTTCTTAATGCATGGAATACATATGGACTGCGCCTCTAGGATTGTATTTTTAAACAATGTCCAAGCGTGTTGAACACTTTTAACCTTTGCAGCTGCACCTTTCAGTTTTTTTCTAACTATTTTCCTCATTTTATCAAAGTTTCCCTTTTTAAAATTTAGAGTTAGAGCTGCAGATTTACTTATTGTCCCCCTTCCAGTTATTAGTTTATATTTGATCATGTTATGATCACTGTTGCCAAGTGGCCCCACCACCTTTACTTCTCTCACCAAATCTTGTGTTCCACTAAGCATTAAATCTAAAATAGCTCCCTCTCTTCTTGGTTCCTGAACCAATTGCTCCATGAAACAATCATTTATTTATTTATTTATTTATTTATTTATTTAAGGGTTTTTATATACCGCAGTACGTAAAGATATACATCACCGCGGTTTACATTAAACAATAACTTAGCAACAGGCTTTACATTGACATTATTAATAGGTATTAAATAAACTAAATTCCATATAACAGTTTTGATGGAAAACAGGCTGAACAGACTGTGGACCATCCAATAAAGTATAACATACCATTAAAATATTGATGTAACTATTAAACCTTAACAAACCAACACAAAAACTGAATAGTATCTAAAACAATACCAGTTCTGAGAGTAGATACAATTTCTATATTGCACCGAAGACATTTCTGTTATTTAAAGCTAATTAATATCAAGATGGGTAAGGGTGGGCAAGTATGGTGAAGAAGGAGATAGAGGAGGGAATGAGGTTAAGGTGGGACACGGAGCCAGGGAGTAAGGGTAGAAAATGGAATGGCATTTCAGATAAATGGATATCATTGAGTGAATGCTAGTTCAAATAACCACGTTTTGAGTCCTTGTTTGAATTTCTTATGGCAGGGCTCCAGACGTAGGTCAGTGGGCATCTTGTTCCATAAGTTGATTCCCGCTATGGAGATAGAACGGTCTCTTGTGATCATGTGTTTGATGTTTTTTGTTGGGGGGGGCTGCCAATTTAGCTTGATGGATATGTCTTATGGGTCTCTTGGAGGTATGGAACACAAACTGCTCCGAGAACCATTGCATCTCTTGGTTATAGATCGACTTATGTATGAGGGAGAGAACTTTAAAGGTAATTCTAGAAGCTACTGGGAGCCAATGCAAGAACATGAGAGCAGGTGTTATGTGATCATGGAGATGGGTATTGGTGATTAATCGAGCTGCTGCATTCTGTAACATTTGTAAAGGTTGAATTGAGCTTTTAGGGAGACCCAAGAGTATTGCGTTACAGTAGTCAATTTTTGGTAGTATGGTAGCTTGCAATACCGTTCGGAAATCTTGTGGATGTAGAAGTGGTTTAATTCTTTTTAGTGTGTGAAATTTGAAAAATCCATTTTTTATTGTAGCAGAGATGAATTTCTTTAAAGTGAAATGGTTGTCAATAATGACGCCAAGACTGCGGACTTGCTGTAGAAGGGGAAGAACTGAAATAGAGTGGTGGGATGTGTTGGAGGGGATGTTATTGTGTGGCATGATGATGATGAGTTCAGTTTTGGTAGTGTTTATAGCTAAGAAGTTTTCTGTGAGAAGCTTTTTTATTTCAGCCAGGGCTGATTCCCAGGTTTTCAGAGCATTAGTGAGGGAATCATTAATAGGGATAAGAATCTGTACGTCATCGGCATATATGAAGTGTTTATTACATCCAGGAACTTTATGTCTCTAGCAAGTCCTGATGTTACATTTACCCAGTCAGTATTGGGTAGGGATGTGAATCGTTTTAGGACGATTAAAATTATCGTCCGATAATTTTAATATCGTCTTAAACCGTTATGGAACACAATACAATAGAGATTCTAACGATTTATCGTTATAAATCGTTAGAATCGTGAGCCGGCACACTAAAACCCCCTAAAACCCACCCCCGACCCTTTAAATTAAATCCCCCACCCTCCCGAACCCCCCCAAATGAGTTAAATAACCTGCGGGTCCAGCGGCGGTCCGGAACGGCAGCGGTCCGGAAAGGGCTCCTGCTCCTCAATCTTGTTGTCTTCAGCCGGCGCCATTTTCCAAAATGGCGGCGAAAAATGGCGGTGGCCATAGACGAACACGATTGGACGGCAGGAGGTCCTTCCGGACCCCCGCTGGACTTTTGGCAAGTCTCGTGGGGGTCAGGAGGCCCCCCACAAGCTGGCCAAAAGTTCCTGGAGGTCCAGCGGGGGTCAGGGAGCGATTTCCCGCCGCGAATCGTTTTCGTACGGAAAATGGCGCCGGCAGGAGATCGACTGCAGGAGGTTGTTCAGCGAGGCGCCGGAACCCTCGCTGAACGACCTCCTGCAGTCGATCTCCTGCCAGCGCCATTTTCCGTACGAAAACGATTCGCGGCGGGAAATCGCTCCCTGACCCCCGCTGGACCTCCAGGAACTTTTGGCCAGCTTGTGGGGGGCCTCCTGACCCCCACGAGACTTGCCAAAAGTCCAGCGGGGGTCCGGAAGGACCTCCTGCCGTCCAATCGTGTTCGTCTATGGCCGCCGCCATTTTTCGCCGCCATTTTGGAAAATGGCGCCGGCTGAAGACAACAAGATTGAGGAGCAGGAGCCCGTTCCGGACCGCTGCCGTTCCGGACCGCCGCTGGACCCGCAGGTTATTTAACTCATTTGGGGGGGGTTCGGGAGGGTGGGGGATTTAATTTAAAGGGTCAGGGGTGGGTTTTAGGGGGTTTTAATGTGCCGGTTTTGCGATTTTTCGATTTTTCACGATTTTTCACGATTTTTCACGATATTTTACCCCCCCAAACGGCAACAATACGATTCCCTCCCCCTCCCAGCCGAAATCGATCGTTAAGACGATCGAGGACACGATTCACATCCCTAGTATTGGGGTAATTGAAATCTACTATATAAAAAACAGTTAATTAAGTGCAACGAACTACACTTGTCTCACAAAACAAACGTCGCATAGATTATAATTTTTTAATTTTTTTTGTGCACATCAAAAAAAAATTAAAAAATTATAATCTATGCGACGTTTGTTTTGTGAGGTAATTGAAATCTCCCATTATTATTGCACTGCCAAATTGGTTTGCTTCCCTGATTTCTCTTAACATTTCATCATCTGTCTGACCATTTTGTCCAGGTGGACGGTAGTGTTCTCCTATCACTGTACTCTTACCCATAACACATGGGATTTCTACCCATATAGATTCTGCTGAGCATTTACTCTCTTGTATCATCTTTATCCTGTTGGACTCTATACCATCCTGGACATAAAGTGCCACACCCCCACCAAGTTGATCCTCCCTATCATTGCGATATAATTTGTACCCTGATATAGCACTGTCCCATTGGTTATCCTCCTTCCACCAAGTCTCTGGATTGCCAATTATGTCAGTCTCAACATTTGCTGCTATACACTCTAACTCTCCCATATTACTTCTTAGACTTCTGGCATTGGCATACAGACATTTCAAAGTGTGGTTTTTGCTTGTTTTAACAACCTGCTTTTCAGTTGTTTGGGATAATTCGGAAATCATTAGCTTTGGTGAATTATTTCATATAGGCATATGAACTATGTTTGCTTTTAATGGAACCTCTCTGTTGGGATGCCCTAACTCTCCAGTTTCATTAGTATCCTTCAAGGATACATTTCTCCAAACCATGCACTGCTGAGTGACTGTCGGCTTTCCCCCTTTTCTAGTTTAAAAGCTGCTCTATCTCCTTTTTGAAAGTTAGTGCCAGCAGCTTGGTTCCACTCTGGTTAAGGTGGAGCCCATCCTTTCAGAAAAGTCTCCCCTTTCCTTAAAAGTTTTCCCAGTTCCTTACAAAGCTGAATCCCTTTTCCCTGCACCATCATCTCATCCATGCATTGAAACTTTGGAGCTCTGTCTGCCTCTGGGGACCTGCACGTGGAACAGGAAGCATTTCAGAGAATGCCACCCTGTAGGTTCTGGATTTCAGCTTGCTACCTAAAATCCTAAATTTGGCTTCCAGAACCTCTTTCCCACATTTTCCTATGTCGTTGGTGCCCACATGTACCACGACAGCTGGTTCCTCCCCAGCACTGTCTATAATCCTATCTAGGTGATGCGTGAGGTCTGCCACCTTCGCACCAGGCAGGCAAGTTACCAGGCGGTCCTCACGTCCACCAGCCACCCTGCTATCTACATTTCTAATAATCGAATCACCAACTATGATGGCCGGCCTAACCCTTCCCTCCTGGGCAGTAGCCCTGGGAGATTTGTCCTCAGTATGAGAGGACAATACATCACCTGGAGAGCAGGTCCTTGCTACAGGATCACTTCCTGCTACACCAGGGTGATGTTCTCCTACTGGGAGACCTTTCTGATCCAAGGCAGCACTGGGGATGCCAGAATGGATTTGGGACTTGGCTACTATGTCCCTGAAGGTCTCGTCAATGTACCTCTCTGTATCCCTCAGCTCCTCCAAGTCTGCTACCCTAGCCTCCAGAGATTGGACTTGTTCCCTGAGAGCCAGGAGCTCTTTGCACCGAGTGCACACATACAATCTCTCACCGGCGGGTAAAAAAATCATACATGTGACACTCAATGCAAAAGACTGGAAAGCCCCCCTCTTGCTGCTGGACTGCTGCCTTCATATTAGTATTATTGAGTTCCTAGTTAAGTTTAGGATACTAAGGGAGTTGGAATGAGAGTACTATAAATTTACAGGTGAATTTAGTAATTAATCAGCTAGTGTCCTACAAGGAGATGATTAAATTTTCAATAAGGGCTGGTACAATATTATGTTTTAGATAAGACCCTGATTGATCTTTAATGAGAAAGTGTCTTGTGCCTAAAAATCAGGGGTTGAGTGAGTGGGAAAGACAGACACTAGAATTAACTATCTCTAGGAACTGGTACTTGCTCCACGAGGGCCCATGTTCCTAGAATCCTTTACAGAATCTCTTCTACTCTAGAAGCCATTTCATATACAGCTATTGTGAGTTCTTATTACAGACTGTTTATAGGAACCAGTTCTCGCCTATGGCTCCTGTTCCTGAATGTACTGAAGACTCTTTGTGGCACAGAGACCATTGCAGACATCTACTATTGTGAGTGTATCATCTTCTACTAGTGTATCCAGCATAGCCTTTCTACTCACTACTTATAGTCTCTCTCTACAGCTCAGCTACCCAGAGATTATAATTCCAGTATCAGAAGGACTTCAGCCCTGCCAGGCACATCGACTCACTACTGCTAACACTGGTGATTCAGCTTCCAGCCTAATAAAGAACTATCTGTGTTAGTTTCATATTCCAGCCTAGTCGGTAGTTCCTCTCAAGATCTCCTCCTGGGGGGCGCTGTCATCTGCCATCGGCCCAGGGATTCACCATATCCTCTAAGTGGTCATTCCTTACATTACTAGAAGCATTATACCAACTGTCACTCTGTGGGAGTCAACCACTACAGACCACTAACTCCACTTACGGAAGTATTATATATATAGCTAGCTCCTTCCCTTGGAGGAACAGCATTGTACTGATTATTAACTCCATAGCAGATTGGTACAGATTGCTATCTCCCTAGCAAGATTCACAAATAGCTAACTCCTCTTTCTATGGGACTTGCCAGCAGCCTAATATATAACAGATTGCCTCTCTGTAGCGGAAGCATAATAGAGTGCTAGCTCCGTCTATAGAAGAATACATATTGCTAGCTCCTCCCCTTGGAGGAACAGCATTGAACAGATTGCTAACTCTTCCCTTTACAGGAGCATCCTGCAGCAGTTTGTTAACAGATTGCTAACTCTGCCCTACTGGCGGGGTAAGCATTACAGATTGCTAACTCCTTCTCTCTGGGGAGTTGATCCATAACAAGATTGCTAACTCCTCCCCCTTTCAGTAGAAGAAGCATAACACTAATGCACCAGATAACTACTGCATTGCATCATAATATTTAAATTTAGGAAAGGGGAGTGGTTAAGGTGGGGTTAGGGTGAACAAAAATAAATGTATTTCCGGTACCGCCGGGGGTAATGTGTTTTACACATTACCCCCAGCAGTATCGCTGGAAATAGCAGCACCTTTTGGTGTGGCACTATGGGGGTGATAGTGAGCAGCATGGCTGCAACTGCGGCGGATGAAAACGCAACACCATGATACGGCCGGCTGCCCACTATTGCCCCCCCTCCCGCCCACTTTTGATTCACAAGTCATCATTCTGCCAAAGAGTAGTCTTAGTGTTAGGCAGCTATATCAATAGTTACTGAATATCCCTCCAAAATTAGCAAGATAACTTTTCCCAGCAAATGTTGCAATCTGACCAGTGACTGAATATAACTTCCAAAATGTTCAAATGTAAAACTGAACTTCTTATGATTCTGTTCTTGTTGCACATCTCAAGCCTGGAAATTCTTCTGGGGTTTTATCTCAAAGGTACCAGAAATCTCTATAAATACATCTGCCTGATCCAATCTTTTGCCAACAGGAAGAAGAAATTCTTTGCAACAAAAACGAGCAGAGAAAAGTGAGTATAGCCGTCTGTGTCTATGTTTGTAACACAAATTTTTACAAAACACCATACGATGTGTATCATTTTAATATATTGTATCAGTTAGTACTTCATTTTTCTCCTGGTTAACTTTGTTTTTTCCATTTCTCTGGGGTTTTTTTTCGTATTTCACTAATTTTGTGTTTTCAGTTAGCGCACACTAATTTTGATGAATTATTGTGGAAAATGAAACATTTTTAAAACAATGGAAGGAAGAGTTGTCTGGTAAGTCTTGCTCAGGTTTAGATATTGTTGTAGTGGACAGATGTAATGTTTCCATGGCTGCAGCATACAATAAAGTGGCAATTTCATATAAAGTCAGGTTGAGAGAGAATAAAAAATATGCTCCTTGGTTCAATTATGATCTGATCTCTGTTGAAGAAAGTTAGAAACGGGTTGGAGAAAGAATCCAGGAGATTTTAATAAGCTTCAATATAGTAAGCAATTGTCTGTGTATCGGAAAGAATGTAAGATGATATGAGGTATTTATTCTCGAAAGATTGATTTGGCATTGAGTTGTGACATAAATGAACTGTTTGATCTAGTACAGATACTTTGCAATTTCCTGCTTGTGAGGGTTTTGTGAATATTTTGGAAAAAAAGATTGAAGTTATTAGGAAATTAATGGACCCTAGAGTTCATTGTGTAATTTCTGAAGTAGATAGTTCTTTGGTTAAGTTGTCTGTTATTAGGGAAGTATCAAAAAGGGAATTATTAGATGTTATGGAGAAGGTAAAAACTTTGTTGGGGTATTTAGATCCACGCACATTATTTTTGATAAGAAATTTACAATCTGAAACTCTTAAAATTTTGACAATGATTGTTAATACATCTTTAGCAGAGGGTCATCTTCTGAGTCATTGAAAGAAGCGATGGTTAAGTCTCTAATTAAGGACAAAATAGGGTCTGTACTGGCTGTAAATAATTATTGCCCCTTTTTCCTAACTTTCAACTTTAACCAAGTGATAGAAGAATTTGTTTTGGTGCAACTTGAAGATTTTGTTGAGAATAATTTAATTTTGAATAAAGACCAGTTTGGTTTTCGCCAAGCCCATAATATGGAATATCTTTTGTTATCACTAATGGATATGTACTACCAAAGACTGGATAAGGGTTTGTCCAGTCTGTTGGTATATTTAGACTTAGCGTCTGCATTTGACACCGTAAATCATCAGATTTTGATTTCTCAGTTGATAAGTTTTAGAGTTGGTGGCATGATATTACAGTGGTTTAAGTGTTTTTTGAATTTGGAGAAAGCAGTGGATTTCAAAAGGTCAATCTCAGTCTGCATGGAGCGTTATTTCAGGAGGAATACCTCAGGGATCTACATTATGTACAGTATTATTAAATATGTATACTACCCCTTTGGGCAAAGTTATTGAATTTTGGGCATCCAGTTTTATATGTATGCTTATGATATTCAGTTGTATATTCCTTGTGGGGTAGATAGTTCCCTTCCTCTGCTGCTTTTTGAAAAATGTATGGATATGATTAGAAATTGGCTGAACTGTAGAGGGTTGTTGTTGAATATTAAAAAGACATAAATTATTTGGGTCAGTAAAAAGAGCCATGATAATAATCAGATGAATATTCAGTTTCATGATGAGAGGTTCAGAACTTGGGTGTAATTTTGGATTCTCAGCTAACATTTAAATCCTATGCACAGTATCTTATTAAAAATTGTTTTTATAACTTGAAAATGCATAAGCCACTGAGATATTTTTTAAAACCTGAATTGCTTAGAACAATTTTGCAGGCAATAGTTTTGGAGAATTTGGACTACTGTGGTGGTCTTTTGATTGGCCTGCCAAATAAACCTTGTTGGGCTTTACAGCTGGTGCAGCATGTGGCTGCCAGAATAGTAAGTGGGGTTGAGTATTTTGATCATATTTCATTGGTTCTACTTTCACTTCATTGGTTGCCAATAGGTTGGAGGAATCAGTTTAGGATAGTTGTGATTTTGCACAAATTGTTAGATGCAGAGTGGAGATGTATATTGGGATGCCGGTTAAGCTGATATATGCCAGCTCAGGACTTGAGGTCAGCTGGTTTGTATTTAGTAAGTTTTACCTGCTAGGGAGTTGTATAAATTGCAGACCTCTCATAAACAAGCTTTCCCAGATTATGAATGATCTTCCTTTAGAATTTAGATCTCAGAGGGATCTAAAATTGTTTCATAAGATGGTTAAGACTGATTATTTTAAAAGGGCTTTTGCATAGGATATTCATATCTACAAATGTATTTTATGTTTATATTGTAATTGTATTGTTGTGTTTATGATAATATTGTGGATGTATGTTATGTAATCTACACTGGGTATTTTAATGGAAGCTGCAGAATATAAAAATATTTAATAAAATATATAAATTAGACATATCTTCAACTCATTCAGTTTTTGTGCTTCTGATAAACACTGTAATTGGGTAGGACTAATATACTTCTCTTCTCAGAACTGCTCAGGTTCAAGATCATTGTGCAATGCCTTGGAGTACAAAGGATTCTACAACAACTCAGGTGTGTCCATGAAGTATTATGACTATAAACCTTGCCAAATCTTTGTATGAACAGGGACAGAGATGAGTGGGTTTGGATCTGTGCAGAAACCCTTGTTGCAATGACCTCAGTGATTAGGACAGGGCAATGTTAATTCATTCAATTAGGCATTAATGATTAGGAAAGATCTGGCATTTCTCAAATCTAAGCATTACCCCTTGTGACTCCAATGTCTGACACATATTTGCATACCTTGGGTCACCGTGAAAACCAGAATGCAGATCTGGAGGACTGAATTTGCACTCTCCCTTTCTTATGAATTGCTTCACATTGTAAAGCTCTGCTTGCATCTTATTCTCTCCTAGAAGCCAAAATTTGCTAGATGGCAAGGAAATAATTCCCAAATTAAATAATTAATTTATTTGTGAAGGTCCTGTATCTGTAACTCTAATGTATGGTTCTACCTCAGGGAAAGGCTTTGAATTTCTCCTATGTAATGTCAAAGGCAGAGCTGATTTTTCTGTCTCCACAATCATGATTTCCTGATCTCCTTCTGGATCTATCTGCCAGAGATACCATTTTAAATAGAAATTGCAATAGTTGCAACAATGCTCAAAAGACATTTTTAAACTGTTTTTTTAATCATTCTCTGTGTAATTTAATATAATTTATTATTTCACAAACAGAAATATGTGATAGGAAGGATGGAAAGTCAAAATAGTAATTTCTAAGACTTGACTTTAGGAAGAATTTTTTATATAAATGTTTCTTTACCATACTTATTGTTCTTATTCATTGATAAAATGAAATTACTGTCTGAACTCCTTCTCAGCTGAAGCCTTGTCTAAGCTCAGTTCATGCCATTAAAACATACCTAGTAGTGTTCTGATAACAATCCTGTTGTGAAGTTGATCTTGAATTATAGTAACTTACCTGTGCAACTGTTGGTATCTCCCCAGAATGTCCCTAGTCTGACCTATTTTTTCACATGTATATGTGCACAAGAAACCTAAAGTGCATACTTTTGATGTTTACAAAATAGTCATTGCATGAGTACAAGCTGTTTCTGCATGTATATGCTAATTTTATGTGCATAAGTTCTTTAAAACTTCACCCCTTTGTATCATAGCAATTGCTAAAATGCTAAAATATGGTAGACTTAACTGTTAATCATACAGCAAAAAGAGTATCTAACGTGAATGAAACAACCAACAGTTGTAAACCATCATCCACTCTGTTTTCATCACTCTATAGGTTTTTGCATTATAAGTGGATCATCATATCAAAACACAAGGCATCAAAACTTCATCATATAATTGCTTATATGGTGTAATCATAGGCCCCATTTTCTTCCAAAAAATTTTTTAACTGCATATAATTTTTTTAAAATTACTTCTCTTGAATTGTTCAGGTGTCGAGCCCTGTTTAGACTTAACTGACAAACCATTTGCATCCATGTTATTTCGAAGCATGTTCAAATAGTGATAGAGCACTGACATAAAGCCAGCTCATTTAATTATGCAATATGCATGCCATTAATGATAGAGACCTGATGCCTGCGACGACAGTGAAAACTGAAAACATTTCAGTTCAGAGCTAATGATAAATTTGGTTTAGTTTGAAGTCAAATTAATCCTCATAACTTTTTTTGTGAAGGCTATATTTAAAAGACCAAAGGGACTGTCGTTTACTGGGCTCAAGGCTGAGGAGTGTAATTGTGAAACCTGCCCCAAGACTGTAAACACGTTTGCAAAAGGAAACCCCCCACAGAGTTTTCACTTAAAAATGTGGCCAGCAGGAGGCAGTGGGAACTTTGTACCCAAATACATTTGTATCTGAAAATAAGCACAGAAGGTTTAAAAATGCCATCTCACTTGAATACTTGTAGCCTTATTCATTGGGGACAATATTCAAACCCTGTTGTTCTGTGGGTACACCGTTGACCCACACACAAAATAAAAAAACCTGTTAAAATTGTATCCTAAAATGTAAACAAGAGTAATCTAGGTGAGAAGATGGCTTGAGTAAAGCCTGTAATGTAGATCCCAGTAGAAGTGACTGCCTGAGACTCCAACAGTAGCAAACATTCCTCATGATTTAATAGCCACTGTTTTTTCTTAGTTTAATAGTTTAGCTATTCTGAAACATTTAAAGAGGACTTCACAATTTCAAGAAAATATTACTTAAGATTTCAGTAAGAAATAGTAAATATTTGTGTTTCTTGAAACAATAAAGTGTTGTACGAATGCTTTCAATGTTATAGCCCTAAAACATCTTTAGCTAGTATTATGAATTAAGCTGAATCCTGATGCAGCTTCATTTGTGTACAGAGATTGAAAGAGCTCTGCCCTTTCTATTAAAAGCCAGCGTGCCTCTGAAGAACTGGGCAACTAGATTACAAAGTGTTCCCCTCATGTGGAAAGCAATTCTTAAATCATTTACACTATTAAATTGCACTTTTCCATGTAAATTGGCTGTCTGTAAATTGCCCTTCCTCAGGATGTCAGTACATAAGCACATAAGTTAATATGCTAAACGTTATAATTTATATTTTCTAATCTGTGTGGTGGGAGCCACACAGTTTATGAAATATGTGTTTCTCCACCACCTAACTTACGTGCATTCAACCTCTTTCTTGATTCTGGCTGGACACTGGGAAGATCACAGTCAAGAGCAGTACCCAATACTCATGCTTCTTGGGGGGTTCTTTCCTGACAGAGGGGAAAAGGTCATTCTTTAAAGGTCGTTTGAGCTTTCTCTTCTCTACTGGAATTTTTCTTCAACTCACCCAGCAAAGTGCCAAAAACACCACAAGCACCCACTAGATGTTGTCCAAAAGTAAAGTTCTTTACCGGTCACTGAATGCAGGAAACAAAATCCACAGCACTACACTAATGGTTAGTGCACCAGTCAGTACAGAAATAAAGTCCAAAAAGTTAAAAAAAAGAAGCTATTAGGAAATGAACCTGTGCTCAATGCTGCTGCGGACCATCTGCCACGATCGGGGCCGTCCCCGGCACAGACCTGCGCCACAATGCAGTGTTCAAGCCGACGCAGCGTTGCTCCCCCCCTTTCACCGGCGTCCCTCCTGGCAGCCCCCGCTCCTTGCAGGGGAAAAGTACTGTATTTAATCTGTCAGTCCAGCACAAGTTCCTTGCCTCAGTTACAGGCTTGTGCTTGTGCTGGTGCTGTCTTCGGAGTTCGTGTCTTGCCACTGTTTGGGATTGTCTTCGGGTTTCTCTTGTCTGTTGCCTGTCTTCTACCTGGGCTGCCTTTGGATTACCTTTGTCTGCTGCCTGCCTACTACCTGGATTGCGTTTGGATTACCCTTGTCTGCTGTCTGTGCGGGCATCAGATTGTCGCCGGGAACGCTAGGTCTACCTTCCTTCCCGAGCCGACTCAGGTAAGACTGTTGCACTACCATTGGGTCCACAAACTTTAATAGAAGCTCAGTCTCTTGATAAAAACCATGGATGCACACCCTGGTCAGGTAAGCTCTCCAGGGAAGGAACTCTCCTCTGGGGGATCTCCCATGGTACCTGCTGCTCTGTATGCACCTCCTCCTCCTTTTCTCTGGTATTTTTCTCATTTTTCACTGTCAAATGAGGCTCTGGTTGATTTCTTTTGTCAGACAGGAACTTTTAGGACATTCCCTTACTAGGCAGTTTCCCCCTTAACTTTCCACAGGATACTTATCTTTCTCCAACCTCTGAAGAAATCCTTGGCATGGATCTTCAGGAAACTTGGAAAAGCTCAGCACAAATCTTAGGAAGTACTCTGGGACCCTAAGACAAGATCTTCACAAACCCTGAAAGATGGGCACCCCAACCTTGGACTCCCTTTCACCTTCACAGGATAGGAAGCAGTCTTCAGCACCTCTCTGCTGAGAGACCCACACCCTTCCACCAAGCACAACCTTTTCCCGTAGAGGAGGAGACTCTAAACCAGAGCTACTCTTGTGGAGAGAGGAACCCCTGAAAAACCCTGTACTCACATGGACATAGGAGCTTTGATAATCTGCTGACCACTCCCACTGGGGAGTGCCAATTCCCTAGCACTCCTACTTTGACAGGACTTACTACATTCAGGATGTTGTGAGACCACTGATGCATACGAGTAACGGAGACATTTGGGATCCCCTTATATGTGTATTTATTTAGCATTTTTTATATACCGACTTTCCAATAACAGAGTTACTGATCAATTCGGTTTACATTTTAACAATAACATTGACAAGTAAATGTCTTACAATGAACAGGTCGATATAACTTGGATAAGTATATAAGGGGTTAATAACATTTTAAAAGATACATTGCCTAATGTAGGTATAAGTAAGAGATACTGTGCCTAATGTAGGTTAAATAAACAGTTGGTAATTATAAGACTGGGGTATGATCTTTGACTGGCAAAGTTTACGTGAGCTCTATAGATGATCTAAATAGTATGTATGCCAGTAATAGTTTCTCTCAGGTGGTGGGAAACTTTGCAAATAATTTACACTAATCAATTGTACTTTACCCACATGAATAGGCCGTCTGAAAACTGACCTGTTTCAAAGTGGCTATAATTATACAAATCTTTCCATGACATGCATACTTTTAGCGGTATTAAGAAGAAGCATTCCTAGGAGCATGGCTTGCTCAGGGAAGACTAATAATTCACTTAGGCCTAGATTCATCATTTTGCTATAAATTTTGCAGGCCATCGCCCGCTATAAGGAAAAGGGGAATGATGAGGCAAACTTTACTGTTACTGCATCGCAGAGCTATTTCATCACAACATGTGTTATTTCACATTGCACCTTGTGTTACTGCCTGGACAGATTTTATCATGAGAGGGGGGGGGGGGGAGGGGCAAGTGTGTCAGTTTACTATTTATATCAGTGTAACAAGGGGAACTTTAAATTCGGGGTGAAGGGGTTGGGGATGTTCAAGGTTTGGGGGGAGCAGTTAAAGACTCACTTTTACAGATATGTATAACACAGTAAGCACCTGTGAAGATCTAGTGTCATTAGGAGTGCTGAAAGTTGAAAGAAAAGTAAATTTGTTGCCTGTACTCTCTATCTAGCTTATACTCTTGATATAGAGAGGTAGAGGATCTCAGTGGAGTCATGGCTCTGTGGCAGTGCTTGAAAAGTAGCAGGCAGAAGATCTCAGTGGAATCATGACCCTGTGGTAGTGTTCAGGGAATGGCAGGTAGAGAATATTAGTGGAGTTATAAACCTGTGGTAGTGTGTGGGGTAAGGCATACAGAGGATCTCAGTGGAGTCATAACCCTGTGATAGTTCATGCAGCAAAGCAGGTTGTGGATTTCAGGGCAGTTATGACCCTACAGTGGTGTTTGGGAAAAAGCAGGCAGAGTATCTCAGTGGAGTCATAATCCAGCAGTGGTGCTTGGAGCAAAGCAGGCAGAGGAATTCTATGGAGTCATGACTCTTCAGTGCTGCTTGCAGAGAAGCAGGCTGAAGCAGGATGTGTCAGACCCCTCCTGTGGTTGTGTTAGGGGTATGGAAGTGGAAGGCTAATCCTGGATGTACTGTGACAAACCCCTGGAGTGGAGTTAGGAGCATGATAATGGACAGCTGCCACTAGATGTGCTGTTTGACTTGTATGCTGTTGTTTTTGGGGTAAAGCAGTGAAAGGCTGCTGCTGGATGTGCTGTCAGAACCCTGTGCTGTTGGTGTTGGGGTATAAAAGTGGAAGGCTGCTTTTAGATGTGTTGTTAGACCCCAGTGTTTATGGGGACATAGCAGGAGGAAGAAGGCTGACTCAAGTCCCAGAGTTATTTTTAGGGACATGGCAGGGGACAGCAGGATGTTTCAGGCCCCAGTGTTGTTGTTGATGATATAGTAGGAGGCATCAGAATTTGCCAGGGGACATGAAGGGAGACAGCACAACATCAGGCAACAGTGTTGTTGTTGGGTTCATGACAAAAGGATGTAGGCTGAATCAGTCCCCAGTGTTGTTGTTGAATATTAGAAAGGGAATGGTGAATAAAATGGAAAATGTCATAATGCCTCTATATCGCGCCATGTTGAGACCGCACCTTGAATACTGTGTACAATTCTGGTCGCCGCATCTCAAAAAAGATTTAATTGCGATGGAAAAGGTACAGAGAAGGGCTACCAAAATGATAAGGGGAATGGAACAGCTCCCCTATGAGGAAAGACTAAAGAAGTTAGGACTTTTCAGCTTGGAGAAGAGACGGCTGAGGGGGGATATGATAGAGGTGTTTAAAATCATGAGAGGTCTAGAATGGGTAGATGTGAATCAGTTATTTACTCTTTCTGATAATAGAAAGACTAGGGGGCACTCCATGAAGTTAGCATGTGGCACATTTAAAACTAATCGGAGAAAGTTCTTTTTTACTCAATGCACAATTAAACTCTGGAATTTGTTGCCAGAGGACATGGTTAGTGCAGTTAGTATAGCTGTGTTTAAAAAAGGATTGGATAAGTTCTTGGAGGAGAAGTCCATTACCTGCTATTAATTAAGTTGACTTAGAAAATAGCCACTGCTATTACTAGCAACGATAACATGGTGACTTAGTTTTTGGGTACTTGCCAGGTTCTTATGGCCTGGATTGGCCACTGTTGGAAACAGGATGCTGGGCTTGATGGACCCTTGGTCTGACCCAGTATGGCATGTTATTATGTTCTTAAGGTAACAGGATTTTTCAGGAGTCAGTATTGTTGTTGGGGACAAGGCAGATGACAGCAGGATATGTCAAGTTCCAGTATTATTGTTGCAGACATGGAAGAAGGCAGCAGGATGTATCATGCCCCAGTAGTGATATACAGGGTAAGACAGTTGGATGATGATAGTCCATGTTGGTCCCAGTCATGGTACATAGGGCAAGGCAGGCAGATGGTATCAGTGCATGATGGCCCCATTGTTGGTATATATGGCAAGGCAGGCAGATGGTGTCAGTGCATGATGGCCCCAGTAGAGGTATATAAGCAAAGCAGGCAGATAGTATCAGTGCATGATGGCCCTATTGGTAGTAAATAGGTTAAAGCCAGAGCTATGGTATCTATGCATGTTGACCCCAGTGGTGGTATAGAGTAAAGGCAGGCTAATGGTGTCAGTACATGATGGCCTAGGCCTTGACACCGGTACTGACTTGTAGATTAGACCTCCAAGCCTGGCCCTGAACAGAGGCTGAGGACCTGCACTGGGCCAAGCATGGAGCCTAGGCCTTGGTTCTAGGCTTGGCTCAGGGGGACTAAACCTTAAGAACATAAGAACATAAGAAATTGCCATGCTGGGTCAGACCAAGGGTCCATCAAGCCCAGCATCCTGTTTCTAACAGAGGCTAAACCAGGCCACAAGAACCTGGCAATTACCCAAACACTAAGAAGATCCCATGCTACTGATGCAATTAATAGCAGTGAGTATTCCCTAAGTAAACTTGATTAATAGCAGTTAATGAACTTCTCCTCCAAGAACTTATCCAAACCTTTTTTTAACCCAGCTACACTAACTGCACTAACCACATCCTCTGGCAACAAATTCCAGAGCTTTATTGTGCATTGAGTGAAAAAGAATTTTCTCCGATTAGTCTTAAATGTGCTACTTGCTAGCATCATGGAATGCCCCCTAGTCCTTCTATTATTCAAAAGTGTAAATAACCGATTCACATCTACTTGTTCAAGAGCTCTCATGATCTTAAAGACCTCTATCATATCCCCCTTCAACCATCTCTTCTCCAAGCTGAACAGCCCTAACCTCTTCAGCCTTTCCTCATAGAGGAGTTGTTCCATCCCCTTTATCATTTTGATTGCCCTTTTCTGTACCTTCTTCAACGCAACTATATCTTTTTTGAGATGCGGTGACTAGAATTGAACTCAGAATTCAAGGTGCTGTCTCACCATGGAGCGATATAGAGGCATTATGACATTTTCCGTTTTATTAACCATTCCCTTCCTAATAATTCCTAACATTCTGTTTGCTTTTTTGACTGCTGCAGCACACTGAGCCAACAATTTTAAAATATTATCCACTATGATGCCTTGATCTTTTTCCTGGGTGGTAGCTCCTAATTTGGAACCTAACATCGTGTAACTACAGCAATGGGCCATGCCTGGCCCAGTGTCTAAGCCTGAGCACTGGGTCAATTTGTGGATTAGGTCTCAGTGTAGACCTTGGTCATTATGTTGGACCCAACAAAGGGTGCCTAGGCCCTACCCTGGGCTAGGTCTTTGCATCATGCCCAGTCCAGTGCCCATGCCTGATCTAGGGTTCAGCTTCAGTGTGAAGGCTGGCCTGAGATGTATAATATGAGGTCAGTTCCTGGGCTTACTCTGGTGACTCGGACTCGATGCTGACCCAAGCCCAAGCCTAGGCCTCAACACTGGTCCCAGCCTGGGATTAAGCATCAGTGCCAGTCAGTGTTTTGGCTAGTGGAGGCTTGTTTTTTTCTTTTGAAAAATGCTTTGAATAGGAAAATATCCCAAATTTGGGGGTTATTTTTGTTGGAGGCTATTTTTGGTTTATTCCATTCAGAATGAATAAACAATAGCTTCATTCTTTGCATTTTTGGAATTCATAATAAACTAATGTATATTCCTATTACAGTAGGCAATGTTGAGACATCCCATATGAGAGGTATGTTCACTTACTTCTGGCCCACTCCAACCTCATAAAGAACTGTACTAGCCACTCCTTTTCTAAGCTGTACAACTCCCATGCCTTTTTATTTTTATTCTGCTTTTAGGCACTACGAAGCAGATTACAATAAGATAGTGTAGGTATTTCCCTATCCTCAGAGGGCTTACAATCTAACTGGGAGATGTATCAAGTCGCAATAGGGCTGTAACGTGTATTAAACAGCATATATTATGCTCTCTGTATGTACATTTTCCTGGAAACACTCTGTGCACAAATTAACATGTGTAAATGTATGCAGGTAGCTTTGGTGGGGTAATTTTCAAAGGGGAAGTATGAGAGTATTGTCCCTTTTAAAATTGGTGTAACTTATGTACATATGTGGTGGAAAATTTGTGCAGGTAATTAGTAAATGAGAAGACTTGTATTCTAGAGTCCAGTTTTTCCTCTGGTATTTAATCAGAATACTTATAAGGGAACATGGGAAAGGTAGAATTAATCTTTTTTGACAGATACATGTGCAACAGTTCTCTGCACATTTACCAAAACTTTTCTTGAGTCTAGAAAGTTGGGATCCTCCCCCATCCTTTTTTGGGATGGGATCAGGGGATATAGCTATTTTCCTCTCAGCATGCTCAAGAAGGAAGGAGAGAGATGCCTTTCGTTGGAGATTTGAGAGGAGCGTTTCTGTGAGGTTGATGTTTTTGTAGGCCTCAGCGCTTGCCAGAGGATGATTTTGAAAGACTTTTGAGAGATTGTTTGAATGTGTTTTATAATGTTTTCACAAAGGCTGATCTTCCGTGCCAGCAGCTCCTCATGAACCTTACATTTCCGAGTCATACAGGTGCTTTTCTTAGATTCTAACAAAACATATTCCATTATATATCTTGGCTGCCTGCTCCTACCACCCCCCCCCCTACAAAGAAAAGACTGAACCATAAATGTATTTAGGAGAAATGTAAATGGAGAAGGGTTGAGTCTAATATTTTGGCTTCTTGCCATTTGATTCTGCTGACAGTTCTGAGCTGAAAAGTGTAACTGTATTACTTTTCATAAGAAAATCATATGTGTATTTAGATGTTTTTGCTTTAATATTATTTCCATTTTACCCTTTGTAATCCCTGCAGCTAATCTAAATGGGAGAAACAGAAAAGGCAAATCACACCAAGGTGACAGAATTCATCATTCTGGGATTCTCTGACCTTCCTGAGATGCAGCTCCTCCTTTTTCATGTGTTTCTGATTATTTATCTGATGTCCATGATAGGGAACCTTCTTATTATTTCTGTAGTATGCTCTGAACCTCGTTTGCACACTCCCATGTTCTTCTTTCTCATCAACTTGTCCTTCCTAGAAATCTGTTATGTGACTGTCACAGTGCCTAAATTGTTAGCGATGCTCCTAACACAATATAAGATCATCTCTTTCACACAATGTATGACCCAGATGCATCTCTTCCTGTCCTGCACAAATACAGAGTTCTACCTTCTCACCTCCATGGCCTATGATCGTTATGTTGCCATCTGCAATCCCTTGCGTTACATTATCATCATGAACAGGAAAATCTGCATAGTTCTTGTTATTGCTTCCTGGATGACTTCATTTCTAAATCCAGTTCTCCACACTCTTATTGTTTCACAATCGTCTTTCTGTAGCTCCAATGAAATTAACCATTTCTTCTGTGACATCACAGCACTGATAGCCCTGTCATGTTCAGGGACGTCTGTCATTGAAATGGTAAACTATATTGAAGGTCCAATATTTGGTTTTACCCCTTTCATTTTAACAGTTACTTCGTATGTGTACATTATTTCTGCCATCCTGAAAATTCGCTCTGCTAAGGGTAGACAAAAGGCCTTCTCGACCTGCTCCTCCCACCTCACAGTCGTCCTTTTATTTTATGGAACCTCTTTTGGTGTGTACATGAGACCCAAGTCTACCTCCTCCATGGATGTTAACAAATTGCTTACTGTAGTGTATATAACTGCAATTCCACTGCTCAATCCTTTGATTTACAGCCTCAGAAACAAGGAGCTGAAAGGAGCCCTCTGGAAAGCAAGCAGAATAGTGGAGAGCTATTTTTCTCAAGAATTAATAAAACTCTTCACACAATATTTGGTGGCAAAATCTCAACAATGAGTGGAAAATATGTGAAGAGACCGATGGGAAATCAGCTCATAGATTAAAAGAAACAAAAGTAATAGTATCTATACAAGTATGGTAGTCTTTGTAGTAAATGATGATATTTTGTGGTTTCCTTTTATTGCTTCTTTATGGATCTCTTCCTATCTGCAGCATCACCTCAGGTTCTAAACTTGGTGGACAAGAAGGTTTATCTTTTTATCCCTTTACCTTTGTATTGCGTAGTACTGTATATATCTATCTATCTATATATCTAGCTAGATAGATGTAAACTTTGAGCCCGATGTTCAAAATGACACTTAGCCAGCTAAGTGATGCTGCTGAATATCTTGCTATTTGTGTTTTTTATGACTTCTTCTTGTGATCCTCTTTGGACAATTGATTTCTGGAAGCTGGAGAATGTCTTTTTAATATATTAAATATAATAAATATTTTTGGTTTTGTGCATACATTTTTCCAAGGAAAAATAGGGGCAATCTAGGTGTGTTCCAGGGTGCAGTTCAGAAATATGCATGATGGTTGCTATTTTGTAAATATATATACATATATGATTGCACTTATTTGTACACTTTAAGACCTGCTAAGTGACTCATGCAAGTGAAATCAGACTTGTCTATTGCCTGCAGTTTTTGGAAGCAAGGTATGAATAAAATGATGGGGATTCAGAGTGAAGTGCTAGAGGGTCTAGGTGACCTAGACAAGGACTGGGTAAACTGGTGGAGATACTGGAAAACTGGTGATTCCAACTGCTTGTGCAAACTTTACAAAATACCTGCCTCTCCATTTAATTCTGTGTATTTATTTATGCAGTGTCACAATTATTTCATGTGTAAAATATATACTTGTATGTTTATAAAGTAGGTGAAGTATGCATTTTCTTGCACTAAAAAGTATATGCACATATTGAAACCTACACCTATCCTTCCAGAGCAGAAATATGCAGCATTTCATAAATAATGCAGCTCCTGCTGCATAGTTTATAAAATACTAGAATTAATCTCCGCCTGTCCACTTGTGAGTCTAAATGCTGTGCTGTGAATAGGTTCCGCTCTTAGGAGTGAATTTTCAAAGAGCTTACATGAGTAAAACACCTAATAGGCAAGTAAATTCCACTTATACACGCACATAGCATTTTATAAAAAGAATATGTGTGTACTCACTTGATCATGTGAAAGAGAGTGTGAGTACAATGTGGTAGAATTTGGGGCATTTTGGGGTGTGTCTATGCATACATTTGTATTTCATGTTTCAATATTTATATTGTTTAACAACTTCAGAAATGGTAAATAAAAAGTTCACATATAATACAGAACAACTGGTTGACACTTTCCAGTGCCCAGTAAATATACTGAAGCTTAATTCCCATATATTCCGATCCAAAACTTCCATCTATCCCCATCTCTTATTATCTAGAACAATATACAGTGGCCCACATCATTCATATTCGTGGATGAATCGGTGTGACCGACTGGTGAATGGTGGTGAAGTGACAGACAAAATAAACAGGAGCATAGGATGAATACTGAAGTTGTTGGTGCATCAGAAAATCTGCTGTTTCCATGTGACCAACTCTCTGAGCTGCCTCCCCAGCCTTACATCATCAATAAAGGCCAGGCTCAAAATGTCTCCTTTGAAATGCTAGCACATGTGACATTGAGCCGGCCTTTGATGATGATGTCAGGTGGTGGGAGGTAGTTCAGAGTGTTGGCAGCCCTGAGCAGGAGCAGTGCATTACTTTATCAGTACCTGATGCCAGCATTTAGGAACAGCTCATGGCAATCTGCTGCCTGAGGTAAGGAATAGGATAGGATAGGATAGGATGAGAGAATGAGATGCCTCCCTCCCTCCCCACTGCCACCTTTACTAAAGGTACCCAAAAGGAATACACTTTCCAAGAGACAGGCAGGCCTACACTAACTCACCAAACAAAATAAAATACAAATTCTGGTGTCATCTCAGTAACAACTGAAAAAAATGATGTGCTTTAAAAGAGGACCATCATAATAAGCACTAACGGTATTGATAAATATATCTTTGTTGCTTTCTATTTAATGATCAGTCCAAAGTCTATCTTTTTGTATGTTTCTTTTGCAAATAAATTTAGTGCTGGCCCCTCCTCGTGCTGTTTTATTTTTTACTTTTAATTTGTATTCATTTTAAATCAGGGCCAGTGCAAGTGTATTAGGCACCCTAAGTGAATCTGACCACTTTGTGCTTGGCCCTCTCCACACAAATTGAAAATTATGCATTTTTAATACAAGATTTTACATGAAAAAGGACACTCAAAGTACAGTCTTCTGAAGTAAAAATATAACAGTATGTATATTATATTTACATGCACTGCTAAGGTGTCAACCAGAAAACTCTGCATCAAACTCAAAAAGACACTTGGAATACATATATCATCAGGACTTCTGTAGCACATGTTAGGTGTGGGCTTGGTCCTTAGAAAGCCATGAAGAAACTAAATTGCAATGACAATATAATAAATCTTCCATTCCAAAACAGCACTAATTGCCAGCACTCAGTTACCACCCTAGCTAAGGAAAGACAGCACTTCAAATATTACAGCAGGTCTATAAAGCACCAATACACCTTCTACTAGGAAAACAAACAAACCAAGCTGCTATAAATCCCTACATAGAAACAATATGTTAGAAGGATACATAAGCTCAATCATACATACAGAACACAGACAGACCCTCACCAAATACAGAATAAAGTGACCATAAATATGAATGGAAAAGTACAAGCAAAAACGGAACTGGAAACCACAACAAGTAGACTGATTGTAATGCACCAATGGAAAACAGAAACATCACCATGCCTCAGTAAACAACAACCAATAAAATCAAGAAATATAAAGCATCAATCATTATAATAAAACATACTCATAAAAAGAATTATTTCAAAACTGCTAATGAAGAGAATAACATCCAATAAATAAAAACTCATTTAATATATTGTTTTTACATTTCATAAACTTCAATAAAATATTTCAAAACATCATACAGATCAAATAACACTGGATTAATTAAAATCAATAAGAATAAAAATAATCACTCACTTTCCATACCTGGAAACATTTGACTTCCGGTTATTCTGAGATTATCATGGATTAGTGGGAGGGGAAGGGAGGTGCACAAACTTTCTCTTCTCTCATAGAAACATAGAAACATAGAAATGACGGCAGAAAAAGACCAAACGGCCCATCCAGTCTGCCCAGCAAGCTTTTACACTTATTTTTCTCATACTTATCTGTTTCTCTGACCGCTAAGTTCAGGGCCCTATTGGTAACTTTATGGTTCTAATGTCCTTCCACCTCTGCCATTGATGTAGAGAGCAGTGCTGGATCTGCATCAAAGAGAAGTATCAAGTTTAATTGGTTAGAGGTAGTAACCGCTACAATAAGCAAGCAACTCCCACACTTATTTGTTTACCCAGCCTGTGCAATTCAGTCCTTTTGGTTGTTGTCTGAATATAAATCCTCTTTTCTTCATTCCCCCTGCCGTTAAAGCCGTGAGCTGCGCTGGATATGTATTCAAAGTGAAGTATCAGGCTTAATTGATTTGGGGTAGTAACCGCCACAACAAGCAAGCTACTCCCTGTGCTGGATATGTATTCCAAGTGAAGTATCAGGCTTAATTGATTTGGGGTAGTAACCGCCGCAAAAGGCAAGCTACTTCCATGCTTATTTGTTTAACCAAGTAAACTGATTTGATGACAATACGTTGTAATGTTTGTTAACTAACACACTTACCAAATTCTGTAAACCGTTCTGATGGCGAAACAAAACAATACAAATAAATAAATAAATAAATAACCAGACCATGCAATTCAGTCCTTGTTGGTTGTTGTCTGAATGTAAATCCTCTTACCTTCATTCCCCCCTGCCGATGAAGCAGAGAGCTATGCTGGATATGCATTGAAAGTGAAGAATCGGGCTTATTTAGTTTGGGGTAGTAACCGCCGCAACAAGCAAACTACTCCCCCGCTTATTTGTGAATGGCAAATCCTTTTCTCCACATTTCCTCTTGCCGTTGAAGCATAGAGCAATGTTGGAGTTGCATTAACCGTATGTATGTTTGTTGAATAACGGTATTAATCACCAGGTAGTAGCCATCATTCCTGCAAGCCACCCCCTTGCCTCTTCACTTCATTCACATCCTCTGGACTTTATGGATCCGCAGTATTTATCCCACACCCCTTTGAAATCCTTCACAGTTTTAGTCTTCACTTCCTCCGGAAGGGCGTTCCAGGCATCTACCACCCTCTCCGTGAAGAAATACTTCCTGACATTGGTTCTGAGTCTTCCTCCCTGGAGTTTTAAATTGTGACCCCTGGTTCTGCTGAGTTTTTTGCAACGGAAAAGGTTTGTCGTTGACTTTGGATCATTTAAATCTTTCAGGTATCTGAAAGTCTGTATCGTATCACCCCTGTTCCTCCTTTCCTCCAGGGTATACATATTTAGATTCTTCAGTCTCTCCTCATAAGTCATTTGATGAAGACCATCCACCTTTTTGGTCGCCCTTCTCTGGACCACCTCCATCCTGTCTCTGTCCCTTCGGAGATACAATCTCCAGAACTGAGCACAGTACTCCAGGAAAGACCTCACCAGGGATCTGTACAAGGGGGATCATCACTTCCCTTTTCTTACTCAATATTCCTCTCTCTATGCAGCCCAGCATTCTTCTGGCTTTAGCTATCGCCTTGTCATAAACACATGCTTTCATTCTCATGCTCACGCAGACATACACACACACACACACACCCCCACAGACGCACACATACACACTGGTTCCCTCCCTCTCTCAGGCGCACACACACACACACACACACACACACACACACACACACACACACATATTCTGGCCAAGGCTGGTGCTAGCTTTTTTTTTGCTGCCCTGTTCAAACAATTACTGTGCTGCCCTCTCTCCCATTCATTCATTGTCTGTCTCAGGCCCACCAAAAAAAAATCCCTGCTCCCTCTAGTGGTACAAACTTTAAAAACTAAAATCCAACCAAGAAACCATGGCTGGTGCAAGTTTATTAGGTGCCCTATGCAAACCTTATAGCCTTGCACAATCCCCCTCTACCTCGGGTTACCAACGTTTCCACTAGGGGTGTGCATTCGTTTTTGTCGTATCGGCAATCCGCAACGTATATGCCCCTATTCGTTGTATTCATGGTGAGGCGAAATGTATTACGCCTCCCAACGAATATAACTTATCATCTGTTGCATTCATTGGCCGCCATTTTGAAGGGGCCGGTTTTAATTTTAATTCCTATGACTTTCCCCACCACCTTCCTCTCCCTTCCCCTATCTAACCCACCCTCCAGCCCTAACTAAATCGTCCCCTCCTCCCTACCTTTGTTGTAGGCCCCCAACACAGGCCGCTCTGTCAGGGCACTCTGCCACGCCCCCGGTCTGCCCCCGGACCGCGGCCCTGCCCCCGGACTACCAATTTTTTCAAGTCCCAGGACATAAGCACGTCCTGGAGATACCGCCCCCGGACCGTGGCACCGCCCACAGCCCAGCACCCAGACCACCAAATTTTTGCAAGCCCCTGGACATACGCGCGTCCCAGGGCTACCGCACCCGGACTGCAGCCCCACCAAATGCCCCGCCCCGGACCGCAAATTTTTGAAAGCCCCGGGATATATGCGTGTCCCCGGGCTACCGCCCGGACCGCAGCCCTGCCCATGGCCCTGTTCCCGGACAGCCAATTTTTGCAAGCCCCAGGACATACGCATGTCCCGGGGCTTGTGCAAGCCACCGAGCCTATACAAATAGGCTCTGCACGCGCAGGGTTTTTTTTAAGGGTTAATCGCGTAACCTACACGTGTAACCCTTTTAAAATCTGCCCCAAAGGACGCAATTTCGCAGTATCCAGAGCCAAAAATGAGCCTTTTCCTGTGATTCATCAGTAACTCACAGGAAAGGGTCGGACAGGTTGGCACGGATACCGGAATGCAGTGTATCAGCACTTACATTCTGTGAAATGCACTGAATGCAGCCAATCGCGCTGTCATTCAGTGCTCGGTGAACATTTTACTGATGATCCAGCACTATATATTCTTCAGCACGAGGCATGCCACGCACTTTCTTTGCAGGGGTGGTGTAGGGAGTTGGGCTTTGTGGATGGAGGCTGCAGTGAGAGATAGGCTAGTTAGTAAAGAGAAAAAAAAAAGCTATGTATTCTTTATTTTGCTGCAGTGCCAGCTAGCCCTGTTTGTGTTTTAAGCAGTTTATTATTTAGGTGTTCTGAGACGGTCTCTGTGTGCCAGGGAGAGAAGCTGCTAGCAGTGCCATTTTTTTTCATTCACTCTCTGGGCTAGGCTTCAAGCAAGCATGATTTGGGTGTTGTGGCTGGGAGAGATATATTCAATTTTGCTAGAATTTGAATTGGAAATATATTTAATCGATTTTCTTGCTGTGCCAACAATTCCAGCTTTTTAAAATTGAGTTTGTTTAATTCAACTCACTCAGTCTCTCTGTGCACTGGGCTTCAGTGGGCAGTGGGTAGTTAAACAGACTGAACTTTATTATTGGGACGGTCTGTGCAGTGAAATCCCCAGTGTGCCTCTTTTGTGCTTACAAGCAAGCTGCGTGTGTGGGCACACCATATGCGTCAGATTAGTGCACAGCAAGGCACCGTGACAGTGGGCAGTGGGTAGGCACTAGGGAGTGACATTAAATCCATAATGTCAGGGAAAGATAGATGTCTTTGAGTGATTGGGAGTGGCAGAGGAGGCACTTCAAAAGACACTAGTGCCACTCCCCCATTAAAGTTAAAAAGGCACCTGTCGCAATCTAAACTCTTTGTAGGGGCAGGCAGTTCCATCCCGAAAAAAATGAAATCTGACCATGATGCATCGCCATCGCCACCACCTGTTTCTGGCCCTGTAGTTTTGGAGGTGAGGGAAGGGGAAGCTGAGTCATGCCAGACAAAATGTTGACACCCAAAAGCAGCAGGGGGACAGAAATCTTGACTAACACTTAGGGCCAGATATTCAAAAGCATTTACTCGAGCAAAACTGGTTTTTGCTCGAGTAAATACACTTTACTCAAGTAAGTAGGCTTTTCAAAATTGCTACAATATATGCCATTGAATTGTCCATGTGCACTTTACTCGAGTAAATAGCTTTTGAAAATTGCTACGATAGTATGTCACATTTACATGCGTAACTCCTTTGAAAATTACCCCCTTAGCGTTGACAATGTAGCGCAGTCACTGTTTGCTTCTGATTCAGATGAAGAATCATCTTGTGTGGGAATCTCATCTGAAACTGAAGAAGTAATAGATGACGAATCTTTGGGAGGATCAGTTAGTCCTGTCTTAGCCTCCATTTCAGTGCAGCAGGGGAGAGATAAAACTGATGAGGAGGAGGAGGAGGAGGAGGAAGATGAGCAGTCAGCGCAGGCACAGAGGGTGACTGAGCCCCTGGCATTGCTTCTCAGGGTGCACCCACTACCTCAGCTCCAATGCCAACATCCACCCCCAAGGCTTTAGAGAAGGGAGGATCACGAAAGACATCTGCAATCTGGAGCCACTTTAAAGTGACAGATGACTCACGTTTTTCTCGGTGTAATTACTGTGCCAGGGATATTAGCAGAGGCAAGCAAATGGGACATCTATCTAATTTTGGCATGATGCATTATATGAAGAGGCAACACCCAACAAGATTACTGCCATCTGGGGATCGTGACAGTACCAGTCACAGGACCCCTTCCAAGCAGCATAAATTGGTTCTAAAGCAGCAGAGTCAGCCCATGCCCTCATCCCCTTCTAGCAGTCAGATGGCAGGCAAGCAAGTCCCTGACATGTTGCAGAAGCGACAACCCACCATGGAGGAAATGGGGTGGAGTGCGGTAACGCTATCCCAGGGTAGGAGGCAGGCAGCCTCAAAAGCTGTAACCAGGAGCATTGGGGAAATGATTACCCTTGATGACCAGCCCTTGCAGTTAGTGGAGAATGTGGGTTTCAAGCATTTTCTTAAGGTCATAGTTCCAAATTACAAAGTCCCCTCCAGAACCACATTTAGCAGAAAGGTCATCCCCCGCCTGTACAAGCAGTGTCGCAGTCACATGCAAGCGCTGCTAGCTAAGGCAGAGGGGAGAGTGCATTTCACCTGCGATATCTGGACTGCCATGAATGCTGCACACTCTTACCTCTCCCTGACAGCACACTGGTGGGACCTGGCTGAGGCAGGTGCAGACAGCAGCTCTATTACTGAACAAGTAGCAGGGTGGAGGTAGGCTTTACTGCACACCCACGTGACGGACCAGGCCCATACCGCAGCCAATATTCTAGCATGCATCAGACAGATGCTGGAGGGCTGGCAACTACACCAGTGAGACAGGAATCCTCAGGCAGGGTTCTTTGTCACAGACAATGGTGCAAACATGGTTAAGGCAATAAACAACGGGCGCTTTAAGAACATCCAATGTTTTCCACACACTCTGCACCTGGTAGTGAAGTCAGCTCTGGGGTTGGATTCCAATGACAAAGAGAATGAATACCTGCATAGGTTAATACAGAAGTGCAGGAACATAGCAGCACACTTCCACAGAAGTGTGAAGGCGGGGCAGGTTCTCTGACAAAAGCAGACTGATTTGGAGATGCCTCACAAGCGTCTCATTCAAGACATTGCCACCCAGTGGAATTCCACCTTTATGATGCTGGAGAGGTTAGTGGAGCTGCAGACACCCCTTCATGAACTTTATGGTACAATGGACATAGGTGTGCAGAATCCCCTAGGGCATCACGATTGGTTAGTCATGAGTCAGCTGGTAAAAATCCTGCAGCCCTTCAAGGATGTCACGGAGGAGCTGAGTTCCAGAAGTGCCACCTTGGCTGACATCATCCCTATAGTTAATCTCCTGGATGAACATTTGGAGGCCTTTAAACAGGAAGAGTGCTGCTCCTTGGCCCGTTGTTGTAAGTGGCGATCTATGCGGGCAGTAATCTCTATCAAGGAGTTGAGGTCCTCCAGCAGATCTCGGGCAGCAATCTCATCCTTTATGCGCCCGGATAGACCCTCCAAGAAGATGGCCTTAAGACTACCATCCTGCCAACCTACTTCTTGGGCTAAAGTCTGGAATTCCATAGCATAATCTGCCAAGGAGCGACCCCCCTGACGGATCTGTAGCAGTTCAGATGTAGCCGTAGTTACTCGGGCTGGCTCATCAAAAGCCTGTCGGAAGTTCGAGATAAACTGTTGCAAGTCTATTAGCGAGGGATCATTGTGTTCCCAAAGGGGAGAGGCCCATATTAAGGCCTTCCCGTCAAGCAGGGACAGGATAAAAGCTACTTTCACCGCATCCAAGGGGAACTGCCGAGGCAGCAGGGAGAACCGTATGAAACATTGGTTCAGAAAGCCGCAGCAGGTCCTTAAATCTCCAGCGTAGCGAGAGGGTGCCGGTAGCTGAGTCACAGAAGAGCTGTGTCCCTCGGGGACCATGCCAGCAGGAGGCAAGGACTCCAGGTGAGAGGATAGCCGTTCCACCGTAGCTGCCAGGGTATTGATGCAGCTCTGGTGCTGTAGCATCTGCTGGGCCATCCCAGGCAGGTCTGAGGGAGCAGGCGCATCCGCCGAGTCCAGGGCCTTGCAATCTGTTATGGAGTCTCAATTTAGTGGACCCTTGGGCTGACCTGCAAGAGACTAGGAAAGGTATTCAATGTCTCTGGTACGCCGCAGGCCGGGAGGATGTTCAGGCAGGACGTAGAGGTGCTCTTCACCCTGCCACATCGCCACCACGATGATCCTCTCTATTATTACAATATAATTTGTAGGGATGTGAATTGTTTTTTGACGATTTAAAAAATCGTCCGATATATTTTAAATCATCAAAAATTGTTAGAGGCACGATACAATAGGAATTCCCCCGATTTATCGTCAAAAATCGTAAATCGGGGGAGGGGGAGGGGAAGGGGGAGGGCGAGAAAACCGGCACACTAAAACAACCCTAAAACCCACCCCGACCCTTTAAATAAATCCCCCACCCTCCCGAACCCCCCCAAAATGTTTTAAATTACCTGGGGTCCAGTGGGGGGGGGGGGGGGGGGGTCCCGGTGTGATCTTCCACTCTCAGGCCACGGCTGCATTAATAGAAATGGCGCCAGCGCTACCTTTGCCCTGTCCCCCGACGTCACAAGCGCAGGAGATCACTCCCGGACCCCCGCTGGACCACTAGGGACTTTTGGCCAGTTTGGGGGGGCCTCCTGACCCCCACAAGACTTGCCAAAAGTCCAGCGGGGGTCCAGGAGCGACCTCCTGCACTCGGGCCGTATTGCAAAATGGCGCCAGCTGTATGGCCGTATTGCCGAATTGCAAAATGGCGCTGGCCATATGGCCATACGGCCGGTGCCATTTTGCAATACAGCAATACGACCCGTGGCGCGGGCTATGCAGTGCTCCTACCATGTGACAGGGGCCGGCCAAAGGCATGGATACCCTGTCACATTGTAAGGGCAAAGGGCCATCGGCGCCATTTTTATTAGTGGCAGCTGACGGTCCGAGAGCGGGAGATTGCTCCCGGGACCTCCACTGGACCACCAGGTAATTTTAAAATGTTTTGGGGGAGGTCGGGATGGTGGGGGAACCTAAGGAAGCAGTTTTAAAGGGTTGGGGTGGGTTTAGGGCTTGTTTATATGTGCCGTTTTCCCCGCCCTCCCCCAAAACGATAAAAGAACCCCACAAATGATTTCGTGGGGTTTTCCTATCGGTTTCGGGGAGCCCCCAATTTCTGATGATTTTGAAAATATCGTATGATATTTTCAATCGTCAGAAATATGATTCACATCCCTAATAAATAAAAGAAGTTTCCAAAGGATGGGTATTAATACTCAATAGCTGAACTAGGTCCTTGAGGATAACATTTCCCCCTGCTCTGGAATCAATCAGAGCAAGGTCTAGGAAGGACCAGGAGTCCCAGGTCAGCATAACCGGTAAGGACAACTGAGGGGGCCGGAGAAGTAGCACCCAAGTTCAGGAACCCTACTGAACTTAGGCCCGGAAGTTTCCCAGATGGACTGGGTAGGTTTGAAGACAGTGGCCAGATGTCCGCAATACAGACAGGGGCCTGATTGTCTCCACCGGAGGCGCTCTTCTGGGGATAGCCACCCATGGCCCAACTGCATTGGCTCTTCTGCTTTGGCCACAGGAGGACCCCTACCAATAGCAGGGCTGGTAGCTGGTGGTGAGTGGGAGCGTTCCAAGGTAGACCTTCTGGGCATCTGATTCTCCCGATGGCGATCTTGGAGATGATGGTCAGTTCAGCCAGTCAAGTCAATGAAGTCCTCAAGTGAGGATGGGAGCTCACGAGCTGCCAGTTCATCTTTCAACTGAGGAGATAGTCCATCCAAGTAGATAGCTCATAGGCAATCTTCTTGTCAGGAGAGCTCGGTAGCTAGAGTCCAAAATTCAATCAAATAGTCAAACAGGCTCTGTTGGCCTTGTCAAAAGTGAAGAAGATTAGCACTTGCCACAGCGTGCTGCCCGGGGTCATCGAAGGTCCGACGGAATACGCTCACAAAACAAGACAGTTCTTGTAGGAGCGAGTCTGCACACTCCCATAAGGGCGAGGCCCAGGCCAACACCTTCCCCTCCAAACAAAACAAGATAAAGGTGACCTTCGTAAGTTCATCTTGGAAAATGGAGGGCTGCAGAGAAAACTGCATGTAGCATTGGTTGATAAACCCTCTGTAGAGCTTGGAGTTACCATTGAAACGAGGTGGATCTGGTAAGGCCAACAAGGCCATGGAAGTGGAGGGAGATGGCTGATGATTGGAGCAAACCAGTGCTGGAAGTGAGTGACTGGATTGGGCAACAAGCCGGGCTTGCAAACGCTCGATGGAGGAGGCCAATACCTCAAGGAATCATTGCTGTTCTTGTACCTTAGAAACCAGATCAGGAATAGCCTGGAGGATACATGAGTCCGTCGAGTCCATGGCCTTTGCAACTTTTTGCACAGGAGGTGGATCCTTGGGCGAAGGTGGGGTTGATGCTACCTGTAGGGATGGCCCTACGGGTCCACACCATCAGCAGGCGATGCTGGCTGACTGACAGAGGCCGGCTGGAGCTTCACCAATACCAGCCCTCGTTCCCCACGGGTTGAGCCTTTGGGTGCCAGGTCAGCTGGAGTTAGGTGGGCCTCCGTCCAAGGTCTTTGAAGAGGTGATGCGGAGGTCAGCCAGGGACCAGCAACAACAGGACTGGAGAGTCTGTACTGGACTAGGTGGAGTCCCGGAGACCTGGGCAGCAATAGAACCAAAGTCAGACAGGAAACCCCCGAGCAAGAGCAGGCCAAAGCCTGAAAGGCCAAGTCCAGGACAAAGACTGCCGAAGCATCATGGAACAGGCAGAAGTCAGGGCAGGTGGAAATCAAGGAGCAGTGGCAAGGCAAGGCTGAGGACGGGACTAGGAGATGATCTGGAACATGGTCAGATGAAGCAGAGGTTGGGTCCAGGAGAACATCAATGATGTAATCAGGCAAAGCAGTGGTTGGGTCCAGGAGAAGATCTATGGTGTGGTCAGGCAAAGCAGTGGTCAGATCCAGGAGATGATCAATGGCATAGTCAGGCAAAGCAGAGGCTGGGTCCAGGAGAAGATCAATGACATAGTCAGGCAAAGCCGTGGTCAGGTTCAAGAGAAGATCAATGCTATAGTCAGGCAAAGCAGTGGTCAGGTCCAGGAGAAAATCAATGGTGTAGTCAGGCAAAGCAGAGGTCGGGTCCAGGAGAAGATCAATGACGTAGTTAGGCAAAGCAGTGTTCAGGTCCAGGAGAAGATCAATTGCGTGGTCAGACAAAGCAGTGGTTGGGTCCAGGAGACGATCAGTGGTGTAGTCAAGCAAAGCAGAGATCAGGTCCAGAAGGAGATCAGTCCAAAGGAATAGCTGAGTAGCATGAAGCACAGGAACCAGGAGAAGACAAAGACCAGGATCAGGAACACGGAAAGAACAGGAACCAGGAACACAAGGGAATCACTGAGGAGGCAACAAAGTACACATCCAGCGTGGAGACCTGTTGCAAAGGCGACTAACAGGAGCTGAGCCCAGCCTTATATACCAGAGATCAGTGACGTCATCATCTGGGGCCGCAGGTTGGATTCCCGCCGCAGCCTGTTTAAAAGGAACAGAGATGTGCTGGCTCGTGCTTAGGGAGGAGCGCAGCGCAAGACGGCAGTGTCTCTCCGCAGACCACGCAGAGAGGCCTGCTGCGGAGCACTGGAGTCAGCTGTAGAGACCAGAGCACCAGGGGCGGCCCACAGCCAAGAGGGAAGTGGAGCCAGACGCTGGAACAGGCAGAAAAGTGTAAGACGGCCTGGCCACAGGCCTGCTACGGCCAACAATCGCAACACAATATTTGAGACTTATCCAGCTATCTTACTCAACTGGATAAATAATACTATTTGAAACTTGTCTGGCTATTTTACTTAGCCTGATAAGTTTCACTTTTTAAGTTGCATCAAGCTAAGTGGTGACAAAGGCTGGACTGAGCGAAGGCATTCCATGGGGCAGAGTTGGAAAGGGGATTGTAATTAACAAGCATACTTTTGGATTTTAAAAAATGTGTGCATAAATTTTCATGGAAAATTTGACAGATATTTTAACTGGTGTAACGTGTGCAAGTAAATTTGGTAGGATGATTTTCAAAGCAGACTTATGAATATGCTTTGAAAATCACTATAACTTATGCAGGTATGTGCTGACTTTTTAAAGTGGAATGTTAGAAAATTACCTCCTAAATGAGGTAATGAATGAACTCTATTGTGACTACAGCATACCAATTTTAGGCCTTGATTCACCATTCTATCGCAGAATGGTGAATCCAGCGAATACGGGGGGCGTGGGGCGAATGGGGGGGGCCTGCGAAAGCCGGCAACCTTTGCACCACCACGGTGTTTTCACTGCCTGCTTTTGCACCCAATAGCGCCACCGTGAAAGTTGGTGCTATTGGGCGCGCTACTGGTGACAATAATGTCGCTTACCTTATCGCTGTCACTGAAGACACCGAGGAATCTGCCTCCTCGCAGCCCCGACTCCTCCCCTCACCACCCCGACTCCACACCGACTCTGCCCCCAGCATGGTATCGCACGCGAAAAGGGTTTTTTCATGTGTGATAGCAGCTTATCGCATGCGATAACGGCTTATCACACCCAATAAGCATTTGAAAATGACCCCCGTAGTTAGATAGTAGACAATAGAAGAAAAAGTCCAATTGACCCATCCAATCTTCCTAGTAATACCTGTCCATCCTGCTAAAGATATAAACAGCTGCCAATCATAGATCATGTAAGCTATCGCTCTTTATCCATGACAGTTCTGAGCAATAAAATCTGTCTTATTTATCAAAAAGAAATTGTATGAGCATTAACATAGGTTTAATTTTTAATTGTGTTTCTTCTTATTCCAACAGTTAATCAAAATGGGAAAACTTAAAAAGGGGAATCACACCGAGGAGACAGAATTCATCATTCTGGGATTCTCTGAACTTCCTGAGATGCAGCTTCTCCTTTTTATTATGTTTTTAATTATTTATCTAATGTCCTTGGGGGGAACCTTCTTATTATTTCCACAGTGTGCTTTGAACCTTGTTTGCATACCCCTATGTTCTTTTTCCTCATGAACTTGTCCTTCCTTGAAATCTGTTATGTGACTGTTACAGTGCCTAAATTGTTAATGATGCTCATAGCACAGAATAAGACCATCACTTTCACTCAATGCATGGCACAGATGTACCTTTTCCTGTCTTGCACATCTGTAGAGTTCTACCTTCTCACCTCCATGGCTTATGATCGTTATGTTGCCATCTGCAATCCCTTGCGTTACACTGTTATCATGAACAGGAAAGTCTGCATAGTTCTAGCCATTGTTTCATGGATGATTGGATTTCTAGATCCAGTTCTTCATATAATTTTTGTCTCACAATCATCTTTCTGTAGCTCCAATGAAATTAACCGTTTCTTCTGTGACATGACAGCATTGATGACCTTGTCATGATCAGGGACATATGTCATTGAAATTACAAGCTATATTGAAGGTTCACTTGTAGCTTTTACCCCTTTCATATTAACAATTACATTTATTTATTTATTTATTTTTTGTTTTTATATACCGGAGGTTCCTGTATAATATACATATCACTCCGGTTCACAGATAACAGAGATAACTATCGCCGGGATGGCGGTTTACATGGAACATATCGAACAGTTAATCTATTATAAAGTAGAATACAAACTAAGATCTACTAAGAACACATAAATAAAGCAAATAAACATTACAAAATTGCTGTGGGATGGGAGGGTTGTTATTCTTCCTGCTCTTAGCTCTCTGTGAAAGCTTGTAGGAAGAGCCAAGTCTTGAGTTTCACTTTAAACGTGGAATGGCACATATGTGTTTATTATTTCACGTATGTGTTTATTATTTCTACCATCTTGAAAATCCACTCTGCTAAGAGTAGACAAAAGGCCTTCTCCACCTGCTCCTCTCACCTCACAGTTGTCATTTTATTTTGTGGAACCTCTGCCGGTTTGTATATGATACCCAAATCAGCCTCCTCCATGGACCTTAACAAACTAGTTACTGTTGTGTATATAACTGCAATTCCACTGCTCAACCCCTTCATTTACAGCCTGAGAAATAAGGAACTGAAACAAATGCTCTGGAAAGCAACCAAAAGAGTGGAGAACTATTTTTCCTGCATAATTAATGAAAAGCTGCATGCAGTATTTGTGGCAACATCTCAGCAGTGAGTGGCAAATATGAGCAGAGACCTATAGGGAATCAGCTCATGGTATATCCAAAGAACTAGAAGTAATAGCACCTATGCACATATGGTAACTTTGCAGCAAAAAGAAGTGGCTGAGAACTAGGGCTTGCTTGAATCCTGTCATATATACAGTAGCATTATCCTTCTCCATGAAATCTATTCTACCAAATGTAAAGTTGTACTGAACATACATTCATGCCCAGGATCAAATTTCCAAGGATGGAGCCAAATATTTATTTAGCATTTTTTCTAGCAAAGGCTTAATTCACACCTAAATGTTTTGGAGTTTGGATGGTTAATGTCTATCAAGAAAAAAACAAATAACTACTGCCATAAATACAGGTATTCATAAATTATTCAGTAAATAAAATATTTGTTAATGCACGGTTAAAGGCATTTATAACGTGAAGGGCATACAACCACTATAGATGCTTCATTAGTGCCTTCCACTGCCTACAGATATGCCCACAAAATGGGCTGGTCTTATCACTAAATGACAATGCTTTGAACCACCATGCAGAAAACCTGGGTTTGATTTCTAAACATGGCTATTATCTTCTTGAGCTGCCTGGTGTTGCGGATGCTATGGATAGAGCATTCACAGTTCCAGGTTTGGGGTTGGGAATGGGAAGTGGACAGTCATTACACAATGGCAACAACTGGTGGTCATATTCAGTGTAAATATGTGCTGGGGTCTGGAAGATGAAGTAGTCTGTCTCTGGCCAAGGATATTTGCTGTGAGGTTGGTCCAAATGGGAGGGGAATTAGGGCTAAAAAATTATTTTTATAGCATATGCCTCACTACCATATGTACTGCTTCCAAATATTTGTGATTCTTTGGTGAACACTGATCAAAAATATTTGTTCAGAATTTTTTGCTTTTTTATTCTACTTTACAAAGAAAGGGAGGTTTATGTGATCACTCTGTCTATTTAGTGTGTATCTTATCCTTACTAATAATACTATCAACACCAAATTTTCAGGGCACATCAGGAAGGCTAAGAAGAGTTAGACAAGAGTATTATTTACTGGATCCATAAAAATGTGCACTCAGTAACACCCCTTAATAACAGTTAGGTTTTTGATTTCTAGGGTCCCCTCCACCCCCAATTTCTGTGTGGCTATAGTTTATTTATTATTTTTATATACCAACATTCATCTCAATTGAGATATCACACCGGTTTACATTCAGGTACTATAGGTATTTCTCTATCCCCAGAGGGCTTACAATCTAAGTTTTTGTACCTGAGGCAATATAGGGTAAAGTGACTTGCCCAAGGTCACAAGGAATGACAGTGGGACTTGAACCTTGGTCTCCTGGTTCATAGTCCACTGCTCTAACCACTAGGCTATTCCTCCTCCCTAGTGATGTTACCCATTTCAGCCTTCTTTGGATCCAAAAAAGGTAACTTTCAAACAGCTCTGCATGTCCACATATATGCACGTAAATGGCAGCATGGAGATCTACTACAGCATTTTATAATGTTGCATTTGGTGGCTTGTGGCCTCCTGCAAGCTGCCACACTCACTTCTGGACCCCTGTTGCTCCATTCCGACGCCGAGCGGTCCTTCCTCTAAGCAAGGCAGGAAGCTGCACTGTTAAACCACAGGATGCCGCTTTCCATGAATGTGGCAGGATGCTGCCAACACTATTGAGCCCCACTCTTCCTTGGGTGTGCATGCGCCCAACCTTGTCTAACTTAAAGGGCCAGTGGCAGAAGAAGCCAGAAGGCTCTCTCTGATGACATCACTCCTCAGGCCATACCAAAAGTTCCTGGAGACAGCTCTCCAGTGCCTTGGCGATAGGTTTATTTATTTATTTGTGAGTTTTTATATACCAAAGTTTGGAGCAAGCCTTCACTCCAGTTTACAGGTAAAACAACTTATTAAAGCGAAAGTTATAATAGATAATTTTACATTGTTAACAGATAAAGTTTGTGCATTACTATTTTTTAGGGATGTGCAGCTGGACGGGATACGTTTCATTCATGATACTTATTCGTCATGGCCCAGATATGTTGCATTCGGTCAAGGAGGCACCCTATCCATTGATAAGTTGAATTTGACATTCGTTCCCATTAAACTTTAAAGAGAACCAAAAAACCACCTCAACCCTTTAAATTTACTTTGTTACAACCCCCCCCCCCCCCACCACCACCCCGATCCCTCCCCAAGACTTGCGTTAAAGTCCCTGTGGTCCATCGGGGTCTCCGGGCTGTCGGGCCTGTCTCGAATCAAAATGGCGCCGATAGCCTTTGCCCTTACTATGTCACAGGGGCTACCAGTGCCATTGGTCGGCCCCTATCACATGGTAGGAGCAATGGACGGCCGGCGCCATCTTGTGCAGGCTGGCACCATCTTGTGCAGGAGATCGCTCCCGACCCCCGCTGGACCACCAGGGAATTTTGGCAAGTCTTGGGGGACCCTCCTGTCCCCCACAAGACTTGCCAAAAGTCTCTGGTGGTCCAGCGGGGGTCCAGGAGCGATCTCGCTATCGGCTGCCAGTAATCAATACGGCGCCGATAGCCTTTGCCCTTACTATGTCACGGGGGCTACTGGTACCATTAGTCAGCTCCTGTCACATGGTAGGAGCACAAGATGGCATCAGCCATCTATTGCTCCTACCATGTGACAGGGGCAGACCAATGGCACCGGTAGCCCCTGTGACATAATAGGTCAAAGGCTATTGGCGCCATTTTGATGCAAGGCAGGCCGGACAGCCCGACAGCACGGAGGGACAAATCGCTCGCGGGACCCCGCTGGACCACTAGGGATGTTAGTAAGTCTTGGGGAGGGATTGGGATGGTGGGGGGGGGTTTGTATTTAATGTATTATAGTAAATGTTAATGCTTGAGGTGGTTTTTTTTGAGCTTCGTTTTCCCACGTCGTTTTTTGGGCCCGTTTCATTTTTCCCCGTTTAGTTTTTGTTTGTTTTTCCAAAAAACTAACCGAGGAAAAACGAACTTTACCCTGAAGCGTCCGACTCAAAAAAAAAACCCGGTAGAAAAAAATGAAGCTCATCTTTAATAGGAACAGGTCCCGGATGCAGGTACAAAGCACTGAAGCTGTAGATGAGACAGACTGAACAATTATTACTCACTTAGGTGGAAGCTATATTGTTGGAAGTCCAAGCAGGCAGAAGTAGATCAGTGGCAGGCACCAGGTTAGGGAAAGCAGGCCCTCGAGGAGCGAGTACCTGGTTCCCAGATAGATACCTGTAAAAGAGCAGAAGGGTCCCCGAGGAGCGGGTACCCAGTTAGAGAAAAAATACCCCAAAGGGCAGAGAGAGTTTCCTGCAGCAGCTAGGAAGCGGCAGAGCAGCTTAGACCAGAGGCAATCCAATCCAATCCAATCCTGGCTAACTCAGTTTGTTAGCAAACGAAGGACAGGATAAATACCCGGATGTGGCAACATCACTCGGAGGGGACGCCCTCAAGGTTCCTGTCATGACGTGGCTAAAGACATGGGTGGCATGCAAGCGTGCACCCTAGGAGGCCTTCAGGAAAAACATGGTGAACGTTGTCGCCATTGCTGGTCCGGGGACGCTGATGAGCGTGGCATTAAGACGCGGCAGCAGCCATCTTCCCAAGGCTTGCGGAAAGAGAAGGAAAAAAGGCAAGGCACAGAGGTCAAAGCTGTCTGAGACCGACAGACGCAACAGTACCCATCTTCAAAGGGCCCCCTCCAGACCTCCTACCTGGTCTTTGTTTTTGAGGATGCGATCGATGAAATTGATGAAGCATCTCTTTATCCATGACATTAGCCAAAGGTTCCCAAGAGTTTTCTTCTGGTCCATATCCCTCCCATGACAGGAGGTATTCCCAAACTCTGCCTCTCTTTCTTACATCAAGGATGGCATCAACCATGTATTCGATGTCTTCTTCTGCATCAACTGGAGTAGGTTCAGGTATCTTGGAGAACTCTCTAAGAACAAGCGGCTTCAGCAGTGAAATATGGAATGCATTATGGGGTAGATTTTCAAATAACGCGAATAGGCGTACTTTTGCTGGCGCATCAGGCGCCAGCAAAAGTACGCTGGATTTTAGTAGATACGCGCGGAGCCGCGCGTATCTGCTAAAAACCTGGATTGGCGCGCGCAAGGCTATTGATTTTGTATAGCCGGCGCGCGCCAAGCCGCGCAGCCTACCCCCCATTCCCTCCGAGGCCGCTCCGAAATCGGAGCGGCCTCGGAGGGAACTTTCTTTTGCCCTCCCCTCACCTTCCCCTCCCTAACCCACCCACCCAGCCCTGTCTAAGCCCCCCCCTTACCTTTGTCGGGGGATTTACGCCTCCCTCTGGGAGGCGTAAATCCCCGCGCGCCAGCGGGCCTCTTGCGCGCCGGGACGCGACCTGGGGGCGGGTACGGAGGGCACGGCCATGCCCCCGGACCGCCCCGGGCCGTAGCCACGCCCCCGTACCCGCCCCCAAAACGCTGCCGACACGCCCCCTAAACGCCGCGACGACCGGGCCCGCCCCCCGACACGCCCCCCTCGGAGAACCCCGGGACTTACGCGAGTCCCGGGGCTCTGCGCGCACCGGTAGGCCTATGTAAAATAGGCTCACCGGCGCGCAGGGCCCTGCTCGCCTAAATCTGCCTGGATTTGGGCGGATTTAGGCGAGCAGGGCTCTGAAAATCTGCCCCTATGAATCTTCATAGCTGGAGGAAGTTTCAGACTATAGGTGAGTGCTCCCAAGCATCAGAGGATAGGAAAAAGGCCGACATAGCGAGGAGCAAATCGAGTAGATGGAAGCTTAAGTCTCAGATGTTTAGTCGATAACCACACCTTATCTCCAGGCTGGAATTCAGGAGCCTTGTTATGGTGAGCATTGTAGCCTTTCCTTGCTCTTTGTCCTGGTTTTTGAAGCATCTCTTTAGTCTTTCTCCGGAGCTGCTGTATATCTTTGGTAGTAGATTGAGCTTCCAGGGACGACACGGAGAGTGGAAGTGGTAAAGGTGGTAAAGGTTGTTGTCCATAGAGCACTTCAAAAGATATAGATCTAGAAGATGATGCTGGATGGGAGTTTATGGCAAATTCTGCCCAGGACAACAGTTCAGCCCAATCATTCTGACGTGAACTGACATAGGCATGGAGGAACTGTTTGAGAGTTCTATTCATTCGCTCAGTTTGGCCATTCGACTGAGGATGGTATGCAGAGGTGAATTCAAGAGTGATATCAAATTTCTTACACAAGGCTTTCCAGAACTTCGCTGTAAATTGCGCTCCTCTGTCAGAAACAATGTGTTTAGGCATGCCGTGTAAGTGAAAGATGTGACTGATGAATAGTTTAGCAAGTTCCATGGCTGATGGCAAGCCAGGGAGAGCCACGAAGTGAGCCATCTTTGAGAATCAGTCCATTGTAACCCAAATGGTATTGTTACCTCCAGAAAGTGGCAGGTCTACCACAAAATCCATTGTGATATGGGCCCAGGGCTCATCTAGTGCTGGGAAGGGTTGAAGCAGACCCCAAGGACATCTGGGCGGCGGTTTCTGTCTGGCACAATTGGAACAGGAAGCTACAAAGGCTAAAGTATTTTCTTTCATGGTGGGCCACCAGTAATACTTTTGTAGCTTGGTCAGTGTTCTCTGTTGGCCAGGGTGTCCAGCCAGTTTCAAATCATGAGCCTATCTTAGCAACTTCTTTCTTAGATTACAGGGTACAATGCTCTTACCCGGGGGTACCGGATGAGTAGCTGAGAGGATCACTCTCTTCGGGTCGACGATATGTTGAGGTTCATCAGGTTCGTCCTCTGTGAGGAAAGAGCGAGATAATGCATCTGCTCTGACATTCTTGTCACCAGGGCGGTATTTCAGCAAAAAGTCAAATCTGTTGAAGAACAGGGACCACCTTGTCTGTCTATGGTTAAGACGCTGGGCGTGATGGAGATACTCCAAATTTTTATGGTCAGTAAAGATAGTAATCTGATGTTGTGTGCATTCAAGCCAGGGGCGCCATTCTTCAAATGTCATTTTTGTTGCTAGTAGTTCTTTATCCCCAATACCGTAGTTCTTCTCTTCTGGCGAGAAGTGTCGGGAAAAGAATGAACAGGGGTGCAGGATCTTAGAATCACCAGTCTGGCATAGCACGGCCCCTATGCCCTTAGCTAATTCTTAGGCACATGGGCCTGTATGTGAGATGGGCACTAGCTTATAGTGTTAATCGCCATATGCCATCCAGTGGAATAGGTGTAGGAATGCTTGGCTAGAGGTGCAGTAGCTATGTCTTTACTCTGTTATGGGCCCAATAGGTTGTACAGATATGTGAAAATCATAGTGCAGTTGACTGTAGAGGCAAAAAATCATAATAAAAACTTTAAAAAATATATCTGAAGCAAGAAACTTATGAAAGAGTCGGTTGGACCATTAGATGACTGAGGGGTGAAAAGGGCTCTTAGAGAAGATAAGGACATTGCAGAAAACCTAAATAAATTCTTTGCTTCCGTGTTTACTAATGAGGATGTTGGGGACATACCAGTTCCGGAGATGGTTTTCAAGGTTGATGAGTCAAATGAACTGAACCAAATCACTGTGAACCTGGAAGATGTAGTAGGCCAGATAGACAAACTAAAGAGTAGCAAATCACCTGGAACATATGGTATGCAACCTAGGTACTAAAGGAATTAAAAAATGAAATTTCTGATCTATTAGTTAAAATTTATAACCTATCATTAAAATCATCCATTAAACCTGAAGATTGGAGGCTGGCCAATGAAACCCCAATATTTAAAAAGGGTTCCAGGGGTGATCCAGGAAACTATAGACCAGTGAGCTTGACTACAGTGCCGGGAAAAATAGTGGAAACTATTCTAAAGATCAAAATCATAGAGCATATAGAAAGACATAGTTTAATGTAACACAGTCAATATGGATTTACTCAAGGGAAGTCTTGCCTAACAAATCTGCTTCATTTTTTTGAAGGGTTTAATAAACGTGGATAAAGGTGAACCGGTAGATGTAGTGTATTTGGATTTTCAGAACGTGTTTGACAAAGTCCCTCATGAGAGGCTTCTAAGAAAACTAAAAACTCATGGGATAGGAGACGATGTCCTTTCACTTCTGGTACTCCTTTGCCCCTTTAAAGTGTCTTAGGCTATTCATGCCACTTTGGTGCCACTTTGCCGCAGTCTAAGTACCTTGGAGCTCTTTTCTCATTATGATGATTGCTCCCCAGAAGTTTCAACAGAATTGATAGAAAACTTCAATTCTGCAGCCAGAAATAGGCTGCAAATACTTCCCCCATTGACTTTAATGGGAAATCGGAAAACGAATAAAACTAATCAACGAATTGGTTTTCCCCCTATGAAATGAATGCAACGAATTTGGGTTCCAGTGAAATGAAAACTGAATCGAAACAAATTTTTTCCTTCTGCACATCCCTATTGAATACTGTGTACAATTCTGGTTGCCGCATCTCAAAAAAGATATAGTTGCGATGGAGAAGGTACAGAGAAGGGCAACCAAAATGATAAAGGGAATGGAACAGCTCCCCTATGAGGAAAGACTAAAGAGGTTAGGACCTTTCAGCTTGGAGAAGAGACGGCTGAGGGGGGATATGATAGAGATGTTTAAAATCATGAGAGGTCTAGAACGGGTTAATGTGTATCAGTTGTTTACTCTTTCGGATAATAGAAAGACTAGGGGGCACTCCATGAAGTTAGCATGTGGCACATTTAAAAGAATCGGAGAAAGTTCTTTTTCACTCAATGCACAGTTAAACTCTGGAATTTGTTGCCAGAGGATGGGATTAGTGCAGTTAGTGTAGCTGTGTTTAAAAAGGACTGGATATGTTCTTGGAGGAGAAGTCCATTACCTGCTACTAATTAAGTTGACTTAGAAAATAGCTACTGCTATTACTAGCAACAGTATTTATTTATTTATTTATTTATTTAAATTCTTTTAATATACCGATACTCAAGACAAGGTCTTATCGTACCGGTTTACAATAAACTAGGGGGTAAACCAGTTAAACCAGTAAACACTGAAAGCGAAAGTTACATTACAACAGGGAATGTATAACAAGGCTTTTTGAGGAAAAGTAAAGGGAAAGATTAACAATTTCTAATTGGAGAGCAGCGCATGTAAGTAGAAAGCAGTTGCGAACATGGTAAAATTATATACAATAAATACTATCGGGCGGATTTTAAAAGCCCTGCTCGCGTAAATCCGCCCGGATTTATGCGAGCAGGGCCTTGCGCGCCGGCGCACCTATTTTGCATAGGCTGCCGGCGCGCGCAGAGCCCCGGGATGCGCGTAGGTCCCAGGGTTTTCTGAAGGGGGCGTGCTGGGGGCAGGGCCAAATGACGTGGTGTTTTGGGGGTGGGGCGCGGCGTTTCGGGGGCGTTTCGGGGGCGTGGTTTCGGCTCGGGGCGTTCCGGGGGCGTGGCCGCGCCCTCCGGAACCGCCCCCGGGTCGGGTCTCGGCGCGCCAGCAGTCCGCTGGCGCGCGTGGATTTACGTCTCCCTCCAGGAGGCGTAAATCTGTGGATAAAGGTGGGGGGGGGTTTAGATAGGGCTGGGGGGGTGGGTTAGGTAGGGGAAGGGAGGGGAAGGTGAGGGGAGGGCGAAAAAAAGTTCCCTCCAAGGCCGCTCCGATTTCGGAGCGGCCTCGGAAGGAACGGAGACAGGCTGCGCGGCTCGGCGCGCGCCGGCTGCCCAAAATCGGCAGCCTTGCGCGCGCCAATCCAGGATTTATAAGATACGCATAGCCGCGCGTATCTTACAAAATCCAGCGTACTTTTGTTCGCGCCTGGTGCACGAACAAAAGTACGCGGACGCACTTTTTTTAAAAATCTACCCCTATATTTACAGTGAAGTCAATAAGGTGAGTTATTGTTTAAATAAGTCGATAAGGCGACTTGTTTAAACAATATTTTTATTTTTTTCGCCTCTCAAAGAAACTGTTTTCCGGTTAATTTACGCTCTCTTGTAACTCGCCTTATCGACTTATTTAAACAGTAGCATGGAATAGACTTAGTTTTTGGGTACTTGCCAGGTTCTTATGGCCTGGATTGGCCACTGTTGGAAACAGGATGCTGGGCTGAATGGACACTTGGTCTCAGCCAGTATGGCATGTTCTTATGTTTGTATTTTCATTCTGCTTTTAATTGATAGGGATAAGTTAGAATTTTTTAGCTAAGGTGAGTTTTTAGTTACAGGCACTTTGACTACTTTTCTTATTATTGGAACCTCACTGTCGGGATGCCATAATTCTAATGCATCATTAGTATCCTTTGAAGATACCTCCCTCCATGTTCCCATTTAAGTTGAGAGCAATCTGACCACTTAGCCCGAAGAAACTCCGGAAAAATGATTATCCTTGGCTAAAAAATAGGGATATCACCACATTTTAGAAGGGGATGGTATAGACGGCCAAGTTAGCTCAATCCAAATGGATATGTGCTCTGATATACTAAGCTCCTCTAGTTTGGCATCCAGCACTTTAGGGAAGGTATGGTCCCTAATGAAGAGATAATCAAGGCGCGAGTAGGAGGCATGGGCCCGAGAGAGATGGGTAAAATCAGTGTCCGTAGGATGGAGTGTAACCAACCGTCCACCAAATGCAAGGAATGTTCTAAAAAAGCAATTCCTTTACTGGATGGGCGAGTAGGACGGGTCCCATGCAAAGTGTCCAAAATGGGATCCCTGACTGCATTATGATCCCTTCCTACAATTAAAGTGTGATCCAAGTAAGGCACAAGCTGACCATAGATGTCCCTAATGTAATTATTCAGGGGATATACGTTACATAACAACAATGGAGTATTAAAAAACTCTGCGATCAGTATGATGTACCATCCCTGGGGGTCCATCAATTCCTGTTTGATGGTAATAGGGATCCTCTTATGAATTAGTATGACCACCCCTGTGGATTTTTTAGTAGCAGAGGTCTAATGTACCTCACCCAGCCATCCTTGCTTCAGCTTAAGATGTTCCTGATCAGAAAGGAATGCTAGGGGGCAGATTTTAAAATGCTACCCGGCACGCACAAATGTATGCCCAATTTTATAACATGTGCGTGCAGCCGTGCGCATGTTATAAAATTCGGAGTCGGCGTGCGCAAGGCACTGCCTTCCTCCATTCCCTCCCAGGCTACTCCGAAATCGGAGCAGCCTCGGAAGAAACTTCCCTACCCCCCCACACCACCTTCTCCATACTCTCCCGCCCCCAGCCCTAAGCTAAAACCTCCTAAAAAAATTAACTGACAAGTTACGCTGGATTTACGCATGTAACCTTTTTAAAATCCGGCCCAATAGGTTTAGAAGACAGCCCAGATAAGATAAGGTGTTTTATTTGCCTAGGAGGATGTGGTAGGTGTGTCTGATAGAAGGCCTCACTTTATCGTGTGCGATAATATCCACTATAATAGCCTTGATCTGTGATAACAGCCGCAGGTGCGCTATAAAAACATTTTTCCTTTCCACCAGAAAAAAAAAGGGTGTAGTTATTTCTGACTTTAAATCCCAGATTAGTGTGCATTAATCTATCATGGAATGTTGTAGGACATCTTAATTTGCATTAACTCCTCCCACTTTCATAATAAAATTAAAATCTGCATGAATGTCCCAGTAAGATAGCTGACTATATTCAATAGTGTGGCATATTTGAGAGGGAATATACGGGTGTATGTAGGCTTCTACACATACTCATAGATTTATTAAAACCACATATATGAATGCATTGAGCATGCATAATTTACTCCTCTGTTTTAAATCTATACATGAGTATAGTTTACATGAAAAATAAAATAGGATTTAGCTGTGTAAGTCAACTTTTACATGCATAAGTCAGTGTCCTTTAAACCATATACGTGTGAGTGAAATTACCAGTTTTATCATTTAGCCTACAGGTTTGACAGCCCTCCTGCAGCACATCGAGACCCTCATGGTTTTTAAGCTTGAGCTTCCTCCAGTTCCCCCAGACCTCCCACCCAGCCTGTAGTAAACAGTAAACACATTTATTATTACTTACAACAGATAAGTAGCAGGTGTAAAGTTATACAAGTGAATGCGCAGATAATCATGCGTACGTATTCTTTAAAAGTACAGTTTACAATTACATAAGTAAGTGTTAGTCCCCAGAACGCCCCTTCCCCCCTTTTTATATGTATATATTTGCATGTGAAAGCAGATGTGCGCATACATATTGAATGTTTTTAAAATACAGATTTGAAAGTAGAAGCTACTTAACACACGTATATGATCAATTTTACATGTGTAACAATTTGAAAATTCACCTTTAAATGTTCAACTGAAAATTCACATAAATTTAGGCCCTACAATTTAGGTGATTAAATTTAGACCCCTAGTTTTAAGTACCTAAGGGGGTTATTATCTAAAGCTTTTCGCATGCGATATAATGCAAATTAGGGGGAGGGGAGGAGTTGGGGCAGGGATGGGAGGAGCAGGGGCGGGGAGGGGCGGAGTCTGCGGTGTCTTGTCGGCAGTAGTGCACCCTCCACCCCCCCCGTTTTCGCAGGATTCATCATTCTGCGAAGAATGATGAATCCAGGCCTAAATTAGGTGCCTTGGTCTATAAAATCAGTGCTAAGCTCCTAATCCACCCCTAACTCTACCTCCTGTAGCCACTCACTTTTTAGGGCTCTAAATTTAGAGAATAAGGTGAATCTACGAGCCTAACCTTAGGAACTCTGCTCTAGTAAATTTTCAAAAGAGCCAGTTTAGGATCCTTAGGAGCCTAAATCCTTTGAAAATCACTCCTTTATGCCCTCATCAAAGAGAGAAAATATTAATGAATAAAACATTTCCAAGACAAATATCCCACTATATTCTAAAAATCTAGCCTTATACATATGATAAAACACAATTTCCTGCTGACCCTCCATCAACAATGGTAGAGTATACTGTATGCTGTGTTATGTTCTTTATATTTGAAGTTTAGGAGGTCAGTATTCAGAGGCATTTAGCTTGATAACTCATAAGTTATCCAGCTAAATACTGACTTTGAATATTTCAGGCAGTTATTCAGCTAAATTATAGATGGATAACTTATTTTCTATTTAAAATTTAGCCAGATAACATAGGGGCATTCCAGGGATGGAGCTAAGTTAGCTGGACTCTGGTCATGCCAAAGAATAGTCTTAGTGTTAGGCAGCTATATCAATAGTTACTGAATATTCCTCCAAAATTAGCAAGATAAGTTTTCCTGGCTAATGTTGCAATCTGGCCAGTGACTGAATATAACTTCCAAAATGTTCAAATGTAAAACTGAACTTCCTGTGATTCTATTGTTGTTGCACATCTCAAGCCTGGTAATTCTTCTGGGGTTTTTATCTCAAAGGTGCCAGAAATTTCTATAAATACGTCTGCCTGATCCAAGCTTTTGTCAACAGGAAGAAGAAATTCTTTGCCACAAAAACGAGCAGAGAAAAGTGAGTATAGCCATCCGTGTCTATGTTTGTAACACAAATTTTTACAAAACACCATACCATGTGTATCATTTTAATATATTGTATCTGTTAGTACTTCATTTTTCGTGTGGTTAACTTTGTTTTTTTCATTTCTCTGGGGTTTTTTTTTTCGTATTTCACTAATTTTGTGTTTTCAGTTAGCGCACACTAATTTTGATGAATTATTGTGGAAAATGAAACATTTTTAAAACAATGGAAAGAAGAATTGTCTGGTAAGTCTTGGTTAGGTTTAGATATTCTTGTAGTGGACAGATGTAATGTTTTCATGGCTGCAGCATACAATAAAGTGGCAAATCCATATGACGTCAGGTTGAGAGAGAATAAAAAAATATGCTCCCTGGTTCAATTATGATCTGATGCTCTGTCGAAGAAAGTTAGAAATGTGTTGGAGGAAGAATCCAGGAGATGTTAATAAGCTTCAATATAGTAAGCAATTGTCTGTGTATCGGAAAGAATGTAAGATGATATGGGGTATTTATTATTCTCGGAAGATTGATTCGGCATTGAGTTGTGCCGTAAATGAACTGTGCGTAAATTAACTGTTTGATCTAGTACAGATACTTTGTAATTTCCTACTTGTGAGGGTTTTGTGAGTATTTTGGAAAAAAAATTGAAGTTATTAGGGAATTAATGGACTCTAGAGTTCATTGTGTAATTTCTGAAGTAGATAGTTCTTTGGTTAAGTTGTCTGTTATTAGGGAAGTTTCAAAAAGGGAATTATTAGATGTTATGGGGAAGGTAAAAATTTGGTTGGGGAATTTAGACCCACGCCCATTATTTTTTATAAGAAATTTACAATCTGAAACTCTTAAAATTTTTACGATGATTGTTAATGCATCTTTAGCAGAGGGTCATCGTCTGAGTCATTGAAAGAAGCGATGGATAAGCCTCTAAGGACAGAATAGGGTCTGTACTGGATATAAATAATTATTGCCTCTTTTTCCCAACTTTCAACTTTAACCAAAGTGATAGAAGAATGTGTTTTGGTGCAACTTGAAGATTTTGTTGAGACTAATTTGATTTTGAATAAAGCCCAGTTCGGCTTTCGCAAAGCCCATAATATGGAATATCTTTTGTTATCACTAATGGATATGCTATAGATAGGGGTTTGTCCAGTTTGTTGGTATATTTGGACATAGCGTCTGCGTTTGACACCATAAATCATCAGATTTTGATTTCTCAGTTGATAGGTTTTGGAGATGGTGGCATGGTGTTACAGTGGTTTAAGTGTTTTTTGAATTTGGAGAAAGCAGTGGGATTCAAAAGGTCAATCTCAGTCTGCGTGGAGCGTTATTTCAGGAGGTATACCTCAGGGATCTGCATTATCTGCAGTATTATTAAATATGTATACTGCCCCTTTGGGCAAGGTGATTGAATTTTGGGCATCCAGTTTTATATGTATGCTTATGATATTCAGTTGTATATTCCTTGTGGGGTAGATGGTTCCCTTCCTCTGCTGCTTTTTGAAAAATGTATGGATATGATTAGAAATTGGCTGAACTGTAGAGGGTTGTTGTTGAATATTAAAAAGACACGAATTCTTTGGGTCAGTAAAAAGAGCCATGATAATAATCAGATGAATATTCAGTTTCATGATGAGAGGTTCAGAACTTGGGTGTAATTTTGGATTCTCTGCTAACATTTAAATCCTATGCACAGTATCTTATTAAAAATTGTTTTTATAACTTGAAAATGCATAAGCCACTGAGATATTTTTTAAAACCTGAATTGTTTAGAACAGTTTTGCAGGCAATAGTTTTGGAGAATTTGGACTACTGTGGTGGTCTTTTGATTGGCCTGCCAAATAAACCTTTTTGGGCTTTGCAGCTGGTGCAGCATGTGGCTGCCAGAATAGTAAGTGGGGTTGGGTATTTTGATCATATTTCATTGGTTCTACCTTCACTTCATTGGTTGCCAATAGGTTGGAGGAATCAGTTTACGATAGTTGTGATTTTGCACAAATTGTTATATGCAGAGTGGAGATGTATATTGGGATGCCGGTTAAGCTGATTTATGCCAGCTCAGGACTTGAGGTCAGCTGGTTTGTATTTAGTAAGTTTTACCTGCTAGGGAGTTGTATAAATTGCAGACCTCTCGTAAACAAGCTTTACCTGATTATAAATGATCTTCCTTTAGAATTTAGATCTCAGAGGGATCTAAAATTGTTTCATAAGATGGTTAAGACTGATTATTTTAAAAGGGCTTTTGCATAGGATATTTATATCTACAAATGTATTTTATGTTTATATTGTGATTGTATTGTGTTTATGATAATATTGTGGATGTATGTTATGTAATCTACACTGGATGTTTAAATGGAAGCTGCAGAATATAAAAATATTTAATAAAATAAATAAATTAGACATATCTTCAACTCATTCAGTTTTTGTGCTTCTGATAAACACTGTAATTGGGTAGCACTAATATACTTCTCTTCTCAGAACTGCTCAGATTCACGATCATTGTGCAATGCCTTAGAGTACAAAGGATTCTACAACAACTCAGGTGTGTCCATGAAGTATTATGACTATAAACCTTGCCAAATCTTTGTATGAACAAGGACAGAGATGGGTGTGCTGGTGGTGGGTTTGGATCTGGGCAGAAACCCTTGTTGCAATGACCTCAGTGATTAGGACAGGACAATGTTAATTCATTCAATTAGGCATTAATGATTAAGAAAGATCTGGAATTTCTCAAATCTAAGCATTACCCCTTATGACTCCAATGTCTGACACATATTTGCATACCTTGGGTCACCTTGAAAACCAGAATGCAGATCTGGAGGACTGAATTTGCACTTTCCCTTTCTTATGAATTGCTTCACATTGTAAAGCCCTGCTTGCATCTTATTCTCTCCGAGAAGCCAAAATTTGCTAGATGGCAAGGAAATAAGTCCCAAATTATATAATGAATTAATTTGTGAAGGTCCTGTATCTGTAACTCTACAATACGGTTCTACCTCAGGAAAGGCTTTGAGCTTCTCCTATGTAATGTCAAAAGGCAGAGCTGATTTTCTGTCTCCATAGTCATGATTTCCTGATCTTCTTCTGGATCTATCTGTCAGAGATACCATTTTAAATAGAAACAGCAATAGTTGCAACAATGCTAAAAAGACATTTTTAAACTGTCTTTTTAATCATTCTCTGTGTAATTTAATATAATGTATTATTTCACAAACAGAAATATGTGATAGGAAGGATGGAAAGTCAAAATCATAATTTCTAAGACTTGACTTTAGGAAGAATTTTTTATATAAATGTTTCTTTACCAGACTTATTGTTCTTATTCATTGATAAAATAAATTACTGCCTGAACTCCTTCTCAGCTGAAGCCTTGTCTAAGCTCAGTTCAAGCCATTAAAACATACACAGTAGTGTTCTGATAACAATCCTGTGTGAAGTTGATCTTGAATTATAGTAACTTACCTGTGCAACTGTTGGCATCTCCCCAGACTATCTCTAGTATGACCTATTTTTTCACGTGTATATGTGCACAAGAAACCTAAAGTGCATACTTTTGATGTTTACAAAATAGTGATTGCATGAGTACAAGCTATTTCTGCATGTATATGCTAATTTTATGTGCATAAGTTCTTTAAAAATTCACCCCTTTGTATCATTGTAGCAATTGCTAAAATATTAAAATATGGTAGACTTAACTGATAATCATACAGCAAAAAGAGTATCTAAGATGAATGAAACAACCAACAGTTGTAAACTATCATTCACTCTGTTTTCATCACTCTATAGGTTTTTGCATTATAAGTGGATCATCAGTATCACAAACATAAGGCATCAAAACTTCATCATATAATTGTTTATATGGTGTTATCATAGGTCTCATTTTCTTCAAAAAAACTTTTAACTGCATATAATTTTTTAAAAATTACTTCTCTTGAATTGTTCAGGTGTCGAGCCCTGTTTAGACTTAACTGACAAACCATTTGCATCCATTTTATTTCAAAGCATGTTCAAATAGTGATAGAGCCGTGATGTAAAGCCAGCTCATTTAATGCCATTAATGATAGAGATCTGATGAAAACTGAAAACATTTCAGTTCAGAGCTAATGATAAATTTGGTTTAGTCTGAAGTCAAATTAATCCTCATAACCTTTTTTGTGAAGGCTATATTTATTTAAAGACCAAAGGGGGTGTCATTTACTGGGTTCAAGGCAGAGGAGTGTAATTGTGAAACCTGCCCCTGGACTGTAAACACGTTTGCAAAGGGAAACTCCCCACAGAGTTTTCACTTAAAAATGTGGCCAGAAGTAGGCAGTGGGAACTTTGTACCCAAATACATTTGCATCTAAAAATAAGCACAGAGGGTTTCAAAATGCCATCTCACTTGAATACTTGTAGCTGCATTCGTCAGGGACAATATTCAAACCCTGTTTTTCTGTGGGTACAACGTTGACCCACATACAAAATAAAAAACAGTTAAAATTGTGTCCTAAAATGTAAACAAGAGTAATCTAGGTGAGAAGATGGCTTGAGTAAAGCCTGTAATGTAGGTCCCAGTAGAAGAGACTGCCTGAGACTCCAACAGTAGCAAACGTTCCTCATGATTTATTAGTCGCTGTTTTTTCTTAGTTTAATAGCTTAGCTATTCTGAAACATTTAAAGAGGACTTCAGAATTTCAAGAAAATATTACTTAAGATTTCAGTAAGAAATAGTAAATATTGGTCTTTCTTGAAACAATAAAGTGTTGTACAAATGCTTTCAATGTTATAGCCCCTAAAACATCTTTAGCTAGTATTATGAATTTAAGCTGAATCCTGATGCAGCTTCATTTGTGTAAAGAGATTGATAGAGCTCTGCCCTTTCTATTAAAAGCCAGCGTGCCACTGAAAACATCTGCAACTAGATTACAAAGTGTTCCCCTCATGTGGAAAGCAATTCTCAAATCATTTACACTATTAAATTGCACTTTTCCATGTAAATTAGCTGTCTGTAAATTGCCCTTCCTCAGGAGGTCAGTACATAAGCGCATAAGTTAATATGCTAAACGTTATAATTTATATTTTCTAATCTGTGTGGTGGGAGCTATACAGTCTATGAAATATGTGTTTCTCCACCACCTAACTTACGTGCATTCAACCTCTTTCTTGATTCTGGCTGGACAGTGGACACTGGGAAGATCATGGTCAAGAGCAGTACCCAATACTCATGCTTCTTGGGGGGTTCTTTCCTGACAGAGGGGAAAAGGTCATTCTTTAAAGGTCATTTGAACTTTCTCTTCTCTACTCTAATTCTTCTTCAACCCACCCAGCAAAGTGCAAAAAACACCACAAGCACCCACTAGATGTTGTCCAAAAGTAAAGTCCCAGAGTAGTTTCTAAGATTTGCGCTGAGCTTTTCTAAGTTTCCTGAAGATCCAGCTAGAAGGATTTCTTCAGAGGTTGGAGAAAGAATTATCCTGTGGAAAGTTAAGGGGGAAACTGCCTAGTAAGGGAATGTCCTAAAAATTCCTGCCTGACAAAAGAGATCAACCAGGGCCTTATTTGACTGTGAAAAATGAGAAAAAATACCAGAGAAAAGGAGAAGGAGGTGCATACAGAGCAGCAGGTACCATGGGAGATCCCCCAGAGGAGAGTTCCTTCCCTGGAGAGCTTACCTGACCAGGGTGTGCATCCATGGTTTTTATCAAGAGACTGAGCTTTTTAATACTTTTTGGACTTTATTTCTATACTGACTGGTGCATTAACAATTAGTGTACTGTTGTGGATTTTGTTTCCTGCTTTCAGTGACCAGTGAGGTGTTACTGAGGAGGAAGGCCCAACTGGAGCTTCACCTAAACCAGCCCTCGTTCCCCGCAGGTTGAGCCCTTGGATACCGGGGCCGGCAGGACTTAGACGCAAGCCTTCCTGGTGGTGCCAGTGGGCGAGGAGAGGTGGCGTCAGAGAGGTCCAGGTTAATAGGCCGGTGACGAAGGCAGAGTAAGGCAACTGGCCAAGAGTCAAGGCTGGAGTTCAAGCAGAGTCAAGTATCAGACAAGGAGTCAGAACCAAGAAAGTAATCCAGGGGAGGAGTAGGGCATGAATAGGCAGGAACAGAAATGCTGGAACAGAGGATCAGGAGCAAGGCAAGGCAGAGACAGGAACCAGGAACTCAGACAACTCGCACTCTTCAGAAGAGCAGGACCCTTTGCTGAGGCGAATTGAGAACAGAAGGGCAGGGTTTGAATACCCAGCTACCCAGACGTCGTCAGCCTGGGCGGCGGGTAATTTTCCCGCCACTGACCCTTTAAATCCTGTGACTCGGCACGCACACGCACCTAGGGAGACAACCATGAGAAGCAGGAATCAGCTGGAGCAGGTGAGGGGATTCGGTTGCAGGCCATTATTTACAAGTAAAAAGTAAACATGAATTTTAACCCAAAATACACAATAGTCACTATTTTAAAAAATTCTTCACTTCAGAGTTCATTGTTCAGTTCCTTCATTTTTATTCATCTTTGGTCTGCAACAAGGCAGTATATCAGGTTGTGAACCCTTGCTTATGAAAATTACAAAATTGTAGGGTTCAAATCTTGTTTTATTCAGAATGGCAACTTAATAGTAGTGTTCTAGCTTACAGATAGCAGATTTCCAAATTAACACAAGTCAAGTTATTCCAAAAGATTTTTATATAACAGGAATTTTAGTTCCAAGGAGACATGCAACTCCAGTTTACATTATTCACACAAGGGTTTACGTGCATGGCTAGGCTTTGCGCACCGGCTGAATTTTCAAAGAGGCCCGACCACACACATAAACCCCAGTACCCGCACAAGTGCCGGGCCTCTTTGAGGGGGCAGGCCGGAGCGTGGGGTCTGTCTGGGAGGGGCGGGGTGGGGGCGAGATCTGGGCAGGGAGGGACAAGGCAGGTCGGGTGAGCTACGACAGCGCCATTGTACACTGTCCCGGGGAAACGCATGCAGGCAACTGGCCAATGCCCATACATTGCTTCTGCTCCCAAGGAGCAGTAAGTAATAAAACAAGGTTAGGTAGGGAGTAGGGAAGTTCCCTCTCAGTCTGCTCCTTAATTGGAACAGTCCGGAAGGGAACTTGGGGAGGCCGATTGCGTTGCCACGCGTACTTTTACAAAATTCGGACCCCCCCCTGTGTGCACCACCCTCACATGCGCGAACGGATTATACAGGGTGGCCCATGAAAAGGTAGCCCTCCTCCAATACCAGTGCCATGCAGGCAGGCTACTTTTCCATGGGCCACCTTGTATAATCCAGCGTGAGGGCCATGGATTTTATAACATGGGCGTGCCAGCGCACGCATGTTATAAAATCGGCATGCACATGTTTTAAAATCACCCCACAGGTTCTGTCCAGTGTCAAAATCTCCAGGGAATTAATTCTTTTCCTTCATACAACTTACTTCACTAGCAAGACTTCATGGATCGCCCATTGGGTTCTCCTGTTCAAAGGCCCTCAGAGTGCTCGGAACAGTGTTTCCCAACTCTCTCCTAGAGGCTCACCTAGCCAGACAGGTTTTCAGGATTGCCACAATAAATTATGCATGAGATAATATCCTGGTTCTCCAATGTTTGCAAATTTATTTTTTGCATATTCATTATGAATAGCCTGCAATCTAAATGGTTAGAGGTGCCTCCAGGAGAGAGTTGGAAATCGCTGGCTTGGAGCAAAGTTTTGTTCCCGGGACCACTTTTTGGAGCCCTGAAGATTAATCTGGTTTCTCAATGGTAGGGTTTCATGTCTTATGCAACACTTCTTGCTTGCTCAACCTTAAACTTACTTGAGTCCCTCAGTGGGTCAAAGACAGATTACCAGCCACTTATCTCAAGAGACACAAAACTAAGTAGTGCATTGGGAATAATAGAGTAACTAATTACCCTGCTCTCTAAGGATGTGATGTAACTCCAAAGTTCATACTCATTTAATACATTGTCACAAGTATCCCTGCGTGGAACTTCTCAGATATTCAACCAGTTATGATAATCAGTTGGCTAAAGACAAGAAACTACAAGGGTAACACATTTTCCCAGAGCAGATAATTTCATACCTTGTCATACATTTTATGTCGTAACTTCAAGTTTATTGCCTCTGTAATATTGCCCTTTGTTTGCTTTATAACTGTCACCATAGCATACAATTTCTCAAAATTTCAGCAGTTGTTATAAACAATCCTTTGTCTGTGAATGAAAAACTGCACTGTAATCCCCCAGACAGAAATTGTATTAGATCGTATGGAGACCTTCACAACCTCATTATGTGATGTAACTCCAAGGTTATAATTTTGATTGCAAGACATTGTAACTGACACTCCAGGCTACTCTAATCTCCAAAATCAGCCACAGATTTCTCACTGTGGATGAAAAGCTGCTTGTTTTTTCAAATGGACAAAAGATTCCTATAGGACTTTCCTACCCTTCCATCAGTATAATTCAGAGATTGTTAATCTATCCATTTGTCATCATAGGACAATGTCATTGGCACCCCTATGTATAATATCCCAATAAATCAGACAGCTACTATAAACAGATTTCTTTCTATGGAATAAAACATACTTTCATATTCCAGGCAGAAAATCATAGGATAACTAGTTACCCCATGATACCACATTGGGACAATTTAATAACGGCCTTAAAAAACTGCCTGACTCCTGTCGCGTTTCACTCACAAATGGAGCTGCCTCAGGGGCTATTGTATAGATGAGCTTTTAAAACAATATGACTTCAGTTAGCGATCAGCAATGGTATGCATACATTTTATAGGGTATTCTTAGTAGCGTATCTGCTATTTGTTCTGTGGATACACTTGTCTTTGAGATTGTCATTAAAATGATATCCACTGAATGGCTTGAAACCAGATCTTAATAACGCATCTGGTTATATGTATCGAATCATTGTGGATGATTGACTTTCAATGTTAAGAGTAAGGCTCCTTCTAAATATAGCAGTTGATATGAAATCCATCAGACCGCATAATCCAACGCAGTAGCACAAATTATAGTTTGTAGTAAATTATTTTTCATAAGGAAATCATATGTGTATTTAGACGTTTTTGCTTTAATATTCTTTCCATTTAATTCCTTATAATCCCTGCAGCTAATCAAAATGGGAGAAACAGAAAAGGCAAATCACACCAAGGTGTCAGAATTCATCATTCTGGGATTCTCTGACCTTCCTGAGATGCAGCTTCTCCTTTTTCTTGTGTTTCTAATTATTTATCTGATGTCCATGATAGGGAACCTTCTTATTATTTCTGCAGTATGCTCTGAACCTCGTTTGCACACTCCCATGTTCTTTTTCCTCATCAACTTGTCCTTCCTAGAAATGTGTTATGTGACTGTCACAGTGCCTAAATTGTTAGCGATGCTCCTAACACAATATAAGATCATCTCTTTCACACAGTGTATGACCCAGATGCATCTCTTCCTGTCCTGCACAGATACAGAGTTCTACCTTCTCACCTCCATGGCTTATGATCGCTATGTTGCCATCTGCAATCCCTTGCGTTACACCGTCATCATGAGTAGGAAAGTCTGCATAGTTCTTGTTATTGCTTCCTGGATGACTTCATTTCTAAATCCAGTTCTCCACACTCTTATTGTTTCACAATCGTCTTTCTGTAGCTCCAATGAAATTAACCATTTCTTCTGTGACATCACAGCACTGATGGCCCTGTCTTGTTCAGGGACTTCTGTCATTGAAATGGTAAACTATATTGAAGGTCCAATAATGGCTTTTACTCCTTTCATTTTAACAGTTACATCGTATGTGTACATTATTTCTGCCATCCTGAAAATCCGCTCTGCTAAGGGTAGACAAAAGGCCTTCTCCACCTGCTCCTCCCACCTCACAGTCATCATTTTATTTTATGGAACCACTTTTGTTGTGTACATGAGTCCCAAGTCTGCCTCCTCCATGGATGTTAACAAACTGCTTACTGTAGTGTATATAACTGCAATTCCACTGCTCAATCCTTTGATTTACAGCCTCAGAAACAAGGAGCTGAAAGGAGCCCTCTGGAAAGCAAGCAGAATAGTGGAGAGCTATTTTTCTCAAGAATTAATAAAACTCTTCACACAGAATTTGGTGGCAAAATCTCAACACTGAGTGGAAAATATGTGGAGAGACCAATGAGAAATCAGCTCATAGATTAAGAGGATCATGCTGTATCCAAAGAATCAAAAGTAATAGTACTTGCACAACTGTGGTCGTCTTTGTAGTAAATGATGATATTTTGTAGTTTCCTTTTATTGCTTCTTTATGGATCTCTTCCTATCTGCAGCATCACCTCAGGTTCTAAATTTGGTGAAAAAGGTTTATCTTTTTATCCCTTTACATTTGTATTGTGCATGCACTTTATATCTGTCTGTCTAGATAGATGTAAACTCTGAGCCCGATATTCAAAACGACACTTAACCAGCTAAGTGATGCTGCTGAATATCTTGCTATTTGTATTTTTTATGACTTCTTGTTGTGATCCTCTCTGGACAATTGATTTCTGGAAACTGCAGAATGTCTTTTTAATATATTAAATATAATAAATATTTTTGGTTTGTGCATACATTTTACCAAGGAAAAATAGGTGCAATCTAGGGGGCAGATTTTGAAAGGGTTACGCGCGTAACCCTGAAAACCTGCTCCTGTGCGCGCCGAGCCTATTTTGCATAGGTTCGGCAGCGTGCGCAGGCCCCGGGATGCGCGTATATCCCGGGGCTTTGAAAAAGGAGCAGGAAGGGGGCGGGGCATTGGCGGAGCGCCAGTCCGGGAGCGGTCCAGGGATGGGACCGAGGCCTCCGGCATGGCAGCCATGCCGGGGGGTCGCGGGCCGGCAGCTGGCCGGCGCGCACAAGTTTCGCCTGCCAGAGGCGTAACTAAGACAACAAAGATAGGGGGGGATTTAGGTAGGGCTGGGGGGTGGGTTAGATAGGGGAAGGGAGAGGAAGGTAGGGGGGAGTGGAAGGAAAGTTCCCTCTGAGGCCGCTCCGATTTCGGAGCAACCTCGGAGGGAACAGGGAAAGCCATCGGGGCTCCCCTAGGGCTCGGTGCGCGCAAGGTGCACAAGTGTGGACCTCTTGCGCGTGCCAACCCTGGATTTTATAACATGCACATGGCTGCGCGCGCATGTTATAAAATCGGGCATAGATTTGTGTGCTCCGGGTTGCGCGCATACATCTACGCCCAAGCGCATGTTATAAAATCTGGCCCTAGGTGTGTTCCAGGGTGCAGTTCAGAAATATGCATGATGGTTGCTATTTTGAAAATATATAAATACATATATTATTGCACTTATTTGCACTTTAAGACCTGCTAAGTGACTCATGCAAGTGAAATCAGTCTTGTCTATTGTTTGCAGATTTTGGGTGCAAGGTGTGAATGAACTGATGAAGATTCAGAATGAAGTGCTAGAGGGTCTAGGTGACCTAGACAAGAACTGTGTAAACTGGTGGAGATACTGGAAAACTGGTGATTCCAACTCTTGCGCAAACTTTACAAAATACTAGGGGTGTGCATTCGGATTGACCGCATTAGTAAAACGCAACTCATATTTTTTTTTTACTTAAAAAATTGATTCGACATAAACGATCGGATTTCCCACATATCGAACATAGATATGTTCGATATGTGGGAAATCGCGATTGTTGAGCCAAAATAAAAATATAAACCCCCTCACCCTCCTTATCCCCCCCCGACTTACCACAACTCCCTGGTGATGGAGTGAGGAGTGAGGACGCCATTTCTGCAATCCTTGGCGAGAAGCATGTGACGTCGGCGGCACGTCGAGTGACGCCGGCGTCACGTGATTCCCGGCTCGTTCGCGCCGGACGGCTCGTTCGGCCCAAAAAGAACTTTTGGCCAGCTTGGGGGGGCCTCCTGACCCCCCAAGCTGGCCAAAAGTTCTTTTTGGGCCGAACGAGCCGTCCGGCGCGAACTCGCCGGGAATCACGTGGCGCCGCGTCACTCAGACGCGACGTCACGTGATTCCCGGCGAGTTCGCGCCGGACGGCTCATTCGGCCCAAAAAGAACTTTTGGCCAGCTTGAGGGGGTCAGGAGGCCCCCCCAGCTGGCCAAAAGTTCTTTTTGGGCCGAACGAGCCGTCCGGCGCGAACGAGCCGGGAATCACGTGACGCCGCGTCACTCGACGTGCCACCGACGTCACATGCTTCTCGCCAAGGATTGCAGAAATGACGTCCTCACTCCTCGCTCGATCACCAGGGAGTTGTGGTAAGTCTGGGGGGGGGATTAGGGGGGGTGAGGGGGTTTAAATTTTTTTTTTGCACATATGTACATATACCCAACTCATTGGATTTTTTTTATGTCCATATTGGCCGCAAGTGGGACCCCCTTTCGGACATAAAAAATATGAACATAAAATTTTGCTCTGCACATCCCTAGTAAATATATCGCGAACTTATAAACAGATTGGGGTAGATTTTCAAACAAGGCGCATTGGCGTACTTTTGTTGGCGCTCCAGGCGCAAACAAAAGTACGCGGGATTTTAGTAGATATGCGCGGAGCCGCGCGTATCCACTAAAATCCTGGATCGGCGCGCGCAAGGCTATGAATTCTGTATAGCCGGCGCACGCCGAGCCGCGCCGCCTACCCCCGTTCCCTCCAAGGCTGCTCCGAAATCGGAGCGGCCTTGGAGGGAATCCTCTAACGCCCTTCCCTCATCTTCCCCTCCCTTCCTCTATCTAACCCACCCGCCCGGCCCTATCTACACCCCCCCCTTACCTTTCTCCGGGGATTTACGCCTCCCGGAGGGAGAAGTAAATCCCCGCGCGCCAGCGGGCCTCCTGCGCGCCGGGCCGCGACCTGGGGGCGGGTACGAAGGGCGCGGCCACGCCCCTGGACCGCCCCGGGCCGTAGCCACGCCGCCATACCCGCCCCCAAAACGCTGCCGACACGCCCCCGAAACGCCGCGACAACCGGGCACGCCCCCGGCACGCCCCCGACACGCCCCCCTCGGAGAACCCCGGGACTTACGCGAGTCCCGGGGCTCTGCGCGCGCCGGTAGGCCTATGTAAAATAGGCTCACCGGCGCGCAGGGCCCTGCTCGCCTAAATCCACCCGGTTTTGGGCGGATTTAGGCAAGCAGGGCTCTGAAAATCCGCCCCATTAAACATAAATAAAATAATAAAACCTATATAAATTCAAACAATAATCCAAATTAATATATCAAAAACACACGGTTGTGTGCACTTATTATAGCGATGTGTGAAGGATAAACAGCATTTGTTACGTGACCTTGTTAAACTTATAGCCATAGGGGGTAATTTTCAAAAGGAGTTATGCATGTAAATGTAACTACTATTGTAGCAATTTCCAAAAGCCATTTACTGGAGTAAAGTGCACTTACACAAGTAAATCCTATGGACAATTCAATGGCATATATTATAGCAATTTTCAAAAGCCCACTTACTCAAGTAAAGTGCATTTACTCGAGTAAAACCCTGTTTTACTCGAGTAAATGCTTTTTAAAATCAGGCCCATAGTGTGCAGTATTGTGTATGGGGTAGATTTTTAAAAACTGCGCGATCGCGTACTTTTGTTTGCGCAGCAGGCGCAAACAAAAGTACGCTGGATTTTATAAGATACGCGCATAGCCACGCGTATCCTGTAAAATCCTGGATCGGCGTGCGCAAGGCTGCCGATTTTGGGCAGCCGGTGCGCGCCGAGCCGCGCAGCCTGCCTCCGTTCCCTCCGCCGGCAGCCGCGCGTATCTTATAAAATCCAGCGTACTTTTGTTTGCGCCTGGTGCGCAAACAAAAGTACGCGAACGCGCTTTTTAAAAAAATCTACCCCAATATATTTTAGAAATTGCAGGCAGCACAGTATCTGGATATTTCAATATATTTATAAGATAACTCTTGAATAAATCATTTGCTGAAATCAACTTTGTCCTTGGAAAATATAATATCCTAAGATTTTCCCTTAGCTGATTTTCTAACATTTCCATTTTATCCATTTTAATTTTTTCAGATTTTATAAGGTTGGTTTGAATTTTTTTCCATGCCTTCTATTTTTCCCTCTATTACTTTTAGTGCTTTATCCGTATTTTCCACTTTACTTTCCAGAATCTGAGATTTATTCAAAGCCTCTTGAACCGTAGTAGTTAGGTTATTTATAGATTTGTGCATAGCAATCAGCATATTCCCAATTTCTAGAGTTATTTTTGTGGCATTATAAGTGGTAAATTGCACAAAACTCTTATTTTATGACCCTCCGTTCCTACCTCTGCTGGATCCTTTCCAGGATCGTCTCGGCGTTGTGACATTGAGCCGGCCTTTGATGATGATGTCAGGCGGTGGGAGGTAGTTCAGAGTGTTGGCAGCCCTGAGCAGGAGCAGTGCATTACTTTACCAGTACCTGCTGCCAGCATTTAGGAACAGCTCATAGCAATCTGCTGCCTGAGGTAAGGGAAAAGATAGGATAGGATGAGAAAATGAGATGCCTCCCTCCCTCCCCACTGCCACCTCTTCTAAAGGTACCCAAAAGGAATACACTCTCCAAGAGAAAAGGCTACACCAACTCACCATACAAAATAAAATTCAAATTCTGGTGTCATCTCAGTAACAACTGAAAAAAATGATGTGCTTTAAAAGAGGACCATCATAATAAGCACTACCAGTATTGATAAATATACCTTTGTTTGTTTATATTTAATGATCAGACCAAAGTCTATTTTTTTGTATGTTTCTTTTACAAATAAATTTAGTGATAGCCCCTCCTCATTCTGTTTTAGTTTTTACTTTTAATTTGTATTCTTTTTTAAATCAGGGCCAATGCAAGGGTATTAGGCACCTTAAGTGAAATTGACAACTTTGTGCCTGGCCCTCTCCACACAAATATAAAATTATGCATTTTTAATACAAGATTTTACATGAAAAGGACACTCAAAGTACAGTCTTTTGAAGTAAAAATATAACAACAATATCTATATTATATTTACATGCACTGCTGAGGTATCAACCAGAAAACTCTGCATCAAACTCAAAAAGACACTTGGAACACATATGGTATCAGGACTATTGTAACACTTGTTAGGTGTGGGCTTGGTCCTCAGAAAGTCATGAGGAAACTAAATTGCAATGACAATATAATAAACCTTCCATTCTAAGACAGCACTAATTGCCAGCACTGAGTTACCACCCTATTTAAGGAAAGGTAACACTTCAAATATTACAGCAGAACTATAAAGCACCAATACACCCCCTATTAGGAAAACAAACAAGACAAGCTGCTATAAATCCCTACATAGAAAAGACATGTTAGCAGGAAACATAACCTCAATCACACATGCAGAACATAGTAGGGATGTGAATCGTTTTTTGACGATTTAAAACAATCGTCAGATATATTTTAAATCGTCAAAAATCGTTAGAGCCGCGATACAATAGCAATTCCCCCGATTTATCGTCAAAAAATCGTAAATCGGGGGAGGGTGGGAAAACCGGCACACCAAAACAACCCTAAAACCCACCCCGACCCTTTAAAACAAATCCCCCACCCTCCCGAACCCCCCCCCCAAAATGTTTTAAATTACCTGGGGTCCAGTGGGGGGGGGGGGGGTCCCGGCGCGATCTCCCGCTCTCTGGCCACGGCTGCGTTAATAGAAATGGCGCCGGTGGCCCTTTGCCCTTACCATATGACAGGGCAAAGGTAGTGCCGGCGCCATTTTGGTTCCTGGCACCCGACGTCACGAGTGCAGGAGATCGCTCCCGGACCCCTGCTGGACCCCCGGCGCCGGCGCTACCTTTGCCCTCACTATGTCATACGGGCAACGTCGGCCCGTATGACATAGTGAGGGCAAAAGTAGCGCCGGCGAAATTTTGAATATTGGCAATACGGCCCGCGTGCAGGAGGTCGCTCCCGGACCCCCACTGGACTTTTGGCAAGTCTTGTGGGGGTCAGGAGGCCCCCCCAAGCTGGCCAAAAGTCCCTAGGGGTCCAGCGGGGGTCCAGGAGCGATCTCAGGCACTCGTGACGTCGAGTGCCAGGAACCAAAATGGCGCCGGCACTACCTTTGCCCTGTCATATGGTAAGGGCAAAGGGCCACCGGCGCCATTTCTATTAACGCAGCCGTGGCCCGAGAGCGGGAGATCGCGCCGGGACCCCCCCACTGGACCCCAGGTAATTTAAAACATTTTGGGGGGTTCGGGAGGTTGGGGGATTTGTTTTAAAGGGTCGGGGTGGGTTTTAGGGTTGTTTTGGTGTGCTGGTTTTCCCGCCCTCCCCCCTCCCCCGATAAAACGATTTTTTAACCAAAAAAACCGTGACGATCAGATTTCCCCCCCCCCAGCCAAAATCGATCGTTAAGACGATCGATCACACGATTCACATTCCTAGAACATAGACAGACCCTCACCAAATACAGAATAAAGTGACCATAAATTATCAATGGAAAAGTGCAGACAAAAACGGAACTGGAAACTGCAACAAGTAGATTTTGTATGTAATGCACCAATGGAAAACAGAAACATCACCATGCCTCGGAAAACAACAAGCAATAAAATCAAGAAATATAAAGCATCAATCGTTATAATAAAACCATATTCATAAAAAGAATTATTTCAAAACAGCTAATGAACAGAATAACATCCAATAATTAAAACCTAATTTAATATATATTGTTTTTACATTTCCTAAACTCCAATAAAATATTTCAAAACATCATACAGATCAAATAAAACCCGATTAATTAAAATCAATAAGAAAAAAAAATCACAATTTTCCAGGGAGCCAAGATGGCCGCTCCATGAGACGTTTGTGAGGAGCTCTCTTACTGCCTGGTCGCGTCTTTTTGAGATTGCCTTTGAGAAGATATAGATATATTACCATGCTGCTCACAAAACAAAAGGCACTACTGAAAGAAAACATTACCTCTAAGGAAGAAATTTGAAACGAAGATTGAGAGCTTCTAAGAATCCACTCCGAAAATGCCAGAGGCGAGGGCCGCAAGGAAAGAGTTCCAGGAGCTTAGAACTCTCGTTCTGGCCAACAAGATTTCGCTTAGCCTAGGGGCACCCATGACATCATTGCCACTATCAGGTCATGCAGGAGCAGGGGAGGAAGATCTAGCTTTGGCTCAGCAGCAGGAGAGGAGTGAGCAGTCCCCTAATGAGTCTGACAGAGATAGCGGAAGGCTGGCGAACGTAGGTGGAGATGCAAAGGGGAGAGGGAGTATCTCAACAGAACCCCCTATGGCTGAACTGGCAAGGGATATCGGAGAAGACTCTGTGCTTCAAAACCTGGTAATAATGAAATGCAGTCAAAGAATGTGTTTTCATTACATAAACCTCCAGTTGTGACTATGGACACGTTGTGGAAATCTATGACATCCATAGAATCAGCTATTACTACTTTACCTCAAACTTTTTTAGACCTGAATAAGAGAGGTTTGAATACTGAAAGTGTATCTAATATACATCAAGAGAAAATTTCAAAAATGGTTGAAAAAATGGTTGAAAAAATACAGTGTAACTTAATAAAATCTGAGACTAACACTGAAAGAAAGATTGAGAATATAGAGAATAATCTAATTTACATTTAGTAAATTTTCCATTGATGAAAGGAATGGCTCCTGGTGAAATGCTTAAAGAAAATCTGAATATCTGTTTGAAGATTCCTAAAGAACTAACACCTGTAATATCAAGAGCCTTCTTTGTTTCAAGGAAGAATTTACCAATGAGAGAATCAGAGGAAAATCAAGAACAGCAACCACTTAATGTTACTGATTTACTTGAGATGTCACTGCAAACTGAAATTAAATCGAGGCACACTATTAGCCACCTTTACTTTTGCGCAAGATAGAAATCTTGTAATGAAGCATTTCTTCAGAAATAGATCATCACAATATCATGGACAGAGTGTCTGGATTTATCCGGACATTGTCCGCTCCACCCAGGAGTGTAGAAAGAAATTCTTAATGAGAGCGGAGATGGAAAATAGAGGGGTAACTATGCAGTTCAGATACCCCTGTAAATGTCTAATAAAGTATCAACAGGATAAATATATATTTTTTTGAAACTGAACAACTAAGATGTTTTTTAGATGGTAGGGGTTGAAGTGCAAGTACTATGAGTAGGGGTGGAACGTAGGGATGTGAATCGTTTTTGAACGATTAAAATTATCGTCAGATAATTTTAAAATCGTCCTAAATCGTTAGAGTGCACGATACAATACAAATGCCCCCGATTTATCGTCAGGGGCATTTGTATTGTATCGTTAAATAGGGCACGGGAATTATTTGGGGGAGGGCGGGAAAACCGGCACACCAAAACAACCCCTAAACCCACCCTGACCCTTTAAAACCAATTCCTTACCCTCCCCCACCCTCCCGAACCCCCCCAAAATGTTAAGTTACCTGGTGGTCCGGGGGGGGGGGGGTCCCAGCGCGATCTCCCGCTCTCAAGCCATCGGCGCCATTTTGGCTGCCACTAATTAAAATGGCGCCGATGGCCCAATAAAAAAACAAACCCACCCAACCCTTTAAATCGACCCCCCCTTAGCCTCCCCCACCCTCCCGACCCAACCCGACCCATCGCTAATTTTTTTTTTAGGGAGGCCCGCGCCGCTAAAAAAAACCCCCCACCCGACCCTTTAAATCGACCTCCCCCAACCCCCCCCAAAACCTTTTAAATTTACCTGGTGGTCCAGGGGGGCCTCGGGGAGAGATCCAGGGGGGCCTTGGGGAGAGGAGAGATCCAGGGGGGCCTCGGGGAAAGATTTCCCGTTCCCAGGCATCAGCTGTTCTAAAAAAAAAAATGGCGCCGATGCCCCTTTGCCCTTACCATGTGACAGGGTATCTGTGCCATTGGCCGGCCCCTGTCACATGGTAGGAGCAGTGGATGGCCGGCGCCATCTTTAAAGATGGCGCCGGCCAGCTTTACTCATCAGCCCCTATTATAGAGTATAGTATATATATATATATGAGCTTTACTCATCAGCCCTTATTATAGAGTATAGTATATATATATCATGGATTAGTAGGAGGGGAAAGGAGGTGCACAAACTTTCTCCTCTCTCATAAACACACGCTTTCATTCTCATGCTCACGCAGACATACACACACAGACACACACATACACACTGGTTCCCTCCCTCTCTCTCTCTCACACACACACACACACACCAGGGCCAGTGCTGGCAGGCTATGCTGCCCTGTTCAAACCATTAGTGTTACCCCCCTCCCCCATTCATTAATTGTCTGTCTCGGGCCCACCAAAAAAAAATAAATCCCTGCTCCCTCCAGTGGTACAAACTTTAAAAACTAACATCCAACCCAGAACCCATGGATGGTGCAAGGTTATTAGGTGCCGTATGCAAACCTTATAGCTTTGCACAATCCCCCTCCACCTAGGGTTGCCCACGTTTCCACAGATCATGACTGGACACTTGAGTACTCGGGGGGGGGGGGGGGTGGAGGAATCACAAGGAGGCATGTTTGTTCCACCCTCATTTACAATAATACATTTCAGATCATCCACCTTTATCTCATGGTATCAGGCCTATTGTAACATGTATTGTTTGAGGGCTTGGCCCTCAGAAAGCCATGAATAAATTAAATTACTATTAAAATATGGTAAACGTCCCAGACAAAAACAGGATGAACTGTCAGCACTCAAATAGTAACAACCTTACTCATAAAAAGGCAACACTGAAAATATTACATCCGACCCTAAAACACCAAAACACTTCCTATTATGGTAAAAGAACAAACCAAGCTGCAATAGATTCCTTCACAGAAGCTACATGCTAGCTACTAGGGATGTGCAATCGTTTTTGCCGAATTGGAAAATTTCAAAGAAATAGTCCAATTCGGCATGGGTCGGAAGACCTGAATCCCTAGATGGATTTTCCCCGAACTTTGGGGAAAATTCATTGTTCAGGCTAGCGCGGGTGGGGGTGGGGGGCATATTTATTTAAAAAAAAACCCCAAAAACAAACCCTCCCCAACCCTTAAAATGTAGTTAATTACAACCCCCCCCAAAAAAAAACTTGCCTAAAGTCCCTGGTGGTCCAGCGGGAGTCCCAGAAGAGATCTCCCACTCTCGGGTCATCGGCTACCAGTAAACAAAATGGCACCGGTGGCCCTTTGCCTTTACCATGTGACAGGGGCTATCAGTGCCATTGGTCGGCCCCTGTCACATGGAAGGAGCAATGGACAGCCGGCGCCATCTTAGAAAACGACCCGGCAGAAAAAAACAAAGTACATCCCTACTAACTACCTCACCTCAGTCCCACATACACAGTCAGACACTTGCCAAAAATAGAATAAAGAGACCGTAGTATAAGTAAAAACATATGACAAGAACTGAACTGGAAATGTAACTCTACATGCAGTGCAATAATGGAAAAACAGAAACATCACAATTTTTCATAAAATAACTAATAAGAAATCTAAAATATCAATTGTAATAGTAAAACCATATTAATAAATAGAGTAAATAATTCAAAACACCTGATGAACAGAGCCTGTAATATTTAAAAGCTCGTTTAAACTTAAAAACCAATAAAATATTTAAAAACAGCAAACTAATAAGATAACACCCAATAGTTAAGGATTTAAAAAACCCCAATTCTCTATACCTGGGAACTTTTGATTTTTAATCATTCTGAGATTGTCATGGATTACTGGGGAGTGGAGGGAGGTGAGAGGGATGCACAAACTTTCTTCTCTCATATACACACACGTTTATTCTCTTACACATACACTCCCTCTCTCTCAATGGATGCACTGACACACAAGCTTGCTCTATCACAGTTGGTCACCTTATTTTCAGCACAAGTGCAGGTAAAAAAATTGACCCAGCCTTTCAAACGTATAGTAAGAAAGCCACCATATGAACCAGGAAAACTTCCTTTTTATAAAAGTAAGATAAAAAGAAATAAAAGTAACTGGAAAAAAATCAATTTGTCCTAAAAAACAGTTTTGATAATTTTTAAGTCTACTGTGATTTTTTTTGTGTTAAGTATCTTCTGGACATTTATAAGGTTGGTGAAGTTAGATATATATCGATTCCCTTTTATTTTAAGCATTACTTTGCAACAGATATAAAATTGGTCATGGCATTTGTATTTACGCCATTGCACGCCTACATCCTGGCATCTCTCACCTCCTCCCTTCCCAAGTGATATTTTGTGCTCAGTCATGTATTCTGAAACTCAAAGCTAGCAGTTTCTGAGCCCTTTCTCAGTCCAAGCTCTTGCTGTATGATTGAGATGCAGCAATGCTTGCAAAGTTGGGAACATGTGAGCATTTTTGAAAGGTGCCACATGAGGACTTCAACAGTGGTATTTTTATTTTCTTGTCCATGCATACACTTGGACATGAACATCACAAAGTAGACTCTTATTTCTGGATGGAACGTCTTGTGAAAAACTTGTGAAAAACGTAGTATGGCTGCTGTTTAGTCAACTTGGATACATAAAAATAAAAATCAACCAATACAATAACTTACAATATACAGTGGTGATTTTCTGTCGTCACAAATCTAGAACGTTTTTGATCTTTTTCTCATTGGGAAGGTGGAGTCTGCTGGTGGACCAGACTTGGTACCCCCTTCACAGGCTCCCTCTGCCCTTCTCTCAAACACACACTTTTATATAGGCTCCCTCTCTCACATACACATGCACCCTCAGATAGGCTCCATCTCTTTCTGGCAAACACACACACACACACACACACACACAGGCTCCTTCTCTCTTTTGCACACTCATACACCCCTGCACATAGGCTCGCTTTCTTACTTATACACACCCATTCACATGGGTTCCCTCTCTGCGAGAATGGAAAATCCCGGCCACAATTAGGAGTAATGCATTTATAACATTTTACATGAAAAATATCAAATTAGTGTATTCTGAGGTAAAAATGTCACTTACATTATATTTATTTTGCACTGCTGTGATGCCAACCAGAAATCCCCGCAAAAACACACTTGGAACCCATATGGTATTAGGCCTATTGTATCATGTGTTGTGTATGGGCTTGACCCTCTAAAAGCCCTTAAACACTTATTCTTAGGAGAATACCTCACCCCAGTCACACATGCAGAACAAAAACAGTCCCTCACCAAATACAGAACAGAGGAATCATAAAGTAGAAATATAAATGTGACAAAACCTGAATTGGAAACCATAAGAAGCCAGACTCTCCATGCAGTGCAAAAATAAAATACCAGAACCATCACCATTCCTCAAGCATCAAACATTAAAATTTATATAAATAAAAATGTAAAATAGTTTGGACGTAATCGATAATCTCAGAAACTACTGCACCAATTGCTTTCAAATTTGGACACAACCTTGCTTTCACTTTCAGCAAGGTTCTTCTCTAGATTACATAGATGTCACACGGTTACAGATAAAAAAATGTTTTTACATGTGTGTGGGGAAAACAGCGACATCTGTTGGACAGACATGCAATACACGCAATCTACCTTGGGAAATGAAGCTGCTGTACTGCGCATGTGCGGGCGGGAGCGCACGTCGGGCACAGCGGGACCAACATGGCACTGGGAGGAGCAGCAGCGGTGCACGTCGGGCACAGCGGGACCAACATGGCGCTGGGAGGAGCAGCAGCGGCGGACCAGCGGCGATATCGGGTGTAGTGATGTTGGCCGGCCGAACTTCGACACCTGGGAGGAGCTGCGGCGGCGATCTGGTACGGCTCACGTGCACGACAGGGAGGGATCCTCGCTGACCTCGCGTCTTTGGGAGCGGGCCGCACAGAACCGCACAAGAGGGAGAGGGATGAGGGGGATCAGCTGGGAGGGCATTGCAAGTGGGAGGGGATCAGAGTCAGGGAAGGAGATTCAGAGAGGGTGTGCTGTCACTGACGAAAGGGTAGGGAGTAGGCGGGGAGAGGTGACAGTGAGGGGAGGGAGAATGAAGGGGCGGTGAGTGTCAGGGGAGAGACACAGAGGGGAGAGGTGAATGTGAGGGGTGAGAGTTGGAGTGGGGACAGGGGAGTGAAGGGGGGGTTAGTGACCAAAGGGGGAGGGGTGAGTGTGAGGGTAGAGAGTTGGAGTGGGGACAGGGGAGGAAAGGGGGGGTGAGTGACCAAGGGGGAGGATGATGTGTGACTGAGGTATATGAGCAAGGGGAAGGGGAAGGGGGGAAAAGAACCTGACTCTGCCATTGCAACGCATGGCGGGCCACAGCTAGTAAATAAAATAAATACATAACCATAATAGTAAAAACATACTAATAATAATATTCTAAAACAGATGACAAATAAAAGATTGAATAATTAAAAACTCACATAGTATTTTGTTTAAATGTTCCAAACACCAATACAATATTTCAAAACAGCAGACACATTAAAAAACACCCAAAAAATAAAACTAAAAAGGATTTTAAGAATTCACACTCTCCATTCCTGGGAACTTTTTATTTCCAGTAATCCTGAGATTGCTATGGATTAGTAGTTGTGGGATGCACAAACTTCCTCTTGCCACAGTATGGCAAGCCTGATGTTCATAAGAACATCAGGCTTGCCATACTGGGTCAGACCAAGGGTCCTTCAAGTCCTATATCCTGTTTCCAACAGTGGTCAAGCCAGGTCACAAGTACCTGGCAGAATCCCAAAGGGTAGATAGATTCCAAGCTGCATCTCAAGAATAAGCAGTGGATTTATGCAACTCTACCTTAATAATTGTTAATGGACTTTTCCTCCAGGAACTTGTGCAAACCTTTTTAAAAAGCAGCTATACTAATAGCTATCACCACATCCTCTGGCAACAAATTCCAGAGATTAATTATGCATTGAGTAATAAATATTTTCCTTTATTAGTTTTAAAGGTATTACCCAGTAACTTCATCATGTGTCCTCTAATCTTTGTACTTTTCAAAAGAGTGAACAACTGATTAACGTTTCGTTCTACTCATTATTTTATAGACCTCTGTCATATCTCCCATCTGCAGTCTCTTCTCCAAGCTGAAGAGTCCTAACCTCTTTAGCCTTTCTTCATAGGGGAATTGTTCCATCCCCTTTATCATCTTGATCGCCCTTCTCTGTATCTTTTCTAATTCTGTTCATCTTATATATATAACATGTCTATTACTATTATATTATAATATATATATTATAATATATTATTATTATTACTATTATATATTATATATTACTATTATTACTATATTACTATTATTTTATTACTATTTATTTATTTATTACTATTTATTATTATTTATTATTATTTTATTTATATTATTACTATATTACTATTATATATTATATATTATATATTACTATTATATTATAATATATATATATTATAATATATTATTATATTATATTATATTAATATAATATTATTATATTAACATGTATATAACATGTCTATTACTACTGTTGTTTTTAATGTTATTTGTTATTAATATTTATTCAATTTTCTCCAAGTTCATTTTCCTGTTCCATGTAAGACTCGCATGTTAAGTCACTCCAATGTTATATGTAAACCGAAATGATTAGCAACATTGTTGCTAGAATTTCGGTATATAAAAAAATGTTAAATAAATAAATAAATAAATCTTACTTGAGATGTGGTGACCAGAACTGAACATAGTATTCAAGATAAGGTCATACCAGAGAGCAATACAGAGTAGAGATGTGAATCGTGTGCCAGATCGTCTTAACGATCAGATTCGGCTGGGGGGGGGGGGGGGAAATCTGATCGTTAAGATATGTGAATTGGAATCGTTTCCGATTCCAATTCACATCGCTAATTTTTTTTTTAGGGAGGCCCGCGCCGCTAAAAAAAACAAACCCACCCGACCCTTTAAATCAACCCCACCCTCCCGACCCCCCCCAAAACCTTTTAAAATTACCTGGTGGTCCAGGGGGGCCTCGGGGAGAGATCCAGGGGGGCCTCGGGGAGAGGCCCCATCCAGGGGAGCCTCGGGGAGAGATTTCCCGTTCCCAGGCATCAGCTGTTCTAAAAAAAAAAATGGTGCCATTGCCCCTTTGCCCTTACCATGTGACAGGGTATCTGTGCCATTGGCCGGCCCCTGTCACATGGTAGGAGCACTTGATGGCCGGCGCCATCTTTAAAGATGGCGCCGGCCATCTTTACTCATCAGCCGGCCATCTTTAAAGATGGCCGGCCATCCATTGCTCCTACCATGTGACAGGGGCCGGCCAATGGCACGGATACCCTGTCACATGGTAAGGGCAAAGGGGCATCGGCGTTATTTTTTTTAGAACAGCTGATGCCTGGGAACGGGAAATCTCTCCCCGAGGCCTCCCTGGATCTCTCCTCTCCCCGAGGCCCCCCTGGATCTCTCCCCGAGGCCCCCCGAGGCCCCCCTGGACCACCAGGTAATTTAACATTTTGGGGGGGTTCGGGAGGGTGGGGGAGGGTAAGGAATTGGTTTTAAAGGGTCGGGGTGGGTTTAGGGGTTGTTTTGGTGTGCCGGTTTTTCCCGCCCTCCCCCAAATAATTCCCATGCCCTATTTAACGATACAATACAAATGCCCCTGATGATAAATCGGGGGCATTTGTATTGTATCGTGCACTCTAACGATTTAGGACGATTTTAATATCTGACGATAATTTTAATCATTCAAAAATGATTCACATCCCTAATGTTTTGTATGCCTAAATCTGGGACTGATTGCAGCCACTTACCTGGATAAGTCCTTACTTCTCCGACTAAGTTGCACTGACTATTGACCTCAGTGAGATCATTATTCAAAGCCATTTAAAACTTGCTCTCATTTAATCCAGCTAAAAGCACATTCAGGGTTCCACAGCATTTTTGGCAGATTTAGGGGAGGTGTTTGGGGGATCATGTTTTGGAATCAGAAAAGAATGGTAGATTTCATTTTCAGATCTATGAGCATTATTTTCCACAGAAAAGTAGATGTTAAAGTCTATAAATACTCTGCCTTGCAAAATTGAATATATTTTTTAATTTTTGTAAATTTATTGTATGCTGATTACTGTTTTGATTTTGCTATTTGTACATGCAATTTTTTAATTTTATAATTGTTTTCCTTGTATGCTGCTCTAAGTCTTTGTGAAAGAATGAACTGTAAATTTACAATAGAATTGGAAATAAACATAAAGTCTCCAAAATTTGCATCTAGGTAGAAAGTTTGAAAATTGCTTCCAAAAGGACTTAATAGAGATGTTCTTCGGATTAGCATATCAATTGAAGAAGCAGCGGGTTCAATTGAGCATGTTGGCAAACTACCTTTAAGGTCTTGCTTCTTGTCCAGAGGTTCCAGTTCCCACAGTGTCCACTCCAGCACCCTTTTGCATGGCCTGCTACTCCCATGCTTCATCTGTCTCCACCTTCGAGGTATGATAGTGATCCCGAGAAGAGTAGAGGCTTCCTGAACTAGTGCCAGATGCAGTTTGAGTTAAAAGCAGTCATCTTCCCATCAGATCGAGTCAAAGTCACAAATATCCTGTCTCTGCTAGGGCATTCTGCCCCAGCCTTGGCTTTCACCCCTTGGGAGAGAGAAGACCTACATCTGAGAGATCTGAGCAGTTTCTTGCAGGATTTCCATATTATCTTTGATGAACCAAGCCCTATGTCTTCCATGATGATGGAATTCCCCCAGATATGACAAGGCTCCTGATCTATAGGAGAATATACAGTTCACTTTTGCACATTGGCATCAGAGCTCCAATGTGGTGATGACAGCTTAATTGCTATTTTCAAGCAAGGGCTGTCCTGTCCACTATCCTGTCCACTCCCTGATTAATTAAAAAATAAGCCATAAATTGCCTTGCAGGGCCCTCTTCCTCCTCACCTATTCTTGTTTCGAGTGTAGCTCCCAGGCCCAGTTCATGATAGGCTGTCTGGCTGTTACCATGATCTGGGATGATGATCTTTCAAATCTAAGGTAATGGGAGAGTGGGCATGTTAGGGTTGACACTGATGCTGCAAACACAGACCTCATTAAAAGGCGCCTACAGATGCTGATACTGGCGTGTCATCAGAAGAGGCCCGCTGCTGCTGCTGCTGCAAATGCAGATATCATGCATGTGACGGCAGGCTTAAGTTAATCACATTGCATTCAGTATTGGTAGGCTGAACATAATGACAAATTTAAATAGATATGTCTGCTGAAAAGATGATGTTGGCCTGCGGGCTTTAATTTGCCCACCCATGTCATAAAAGGTAATGGCAACATTTACCCAGCTGTGTATAACTATAACATTACCTTCTATTCACTTCATTTCAAAATGACTTATGAACATAAATCCTCGTGTAAGTGTCGTTTTGAAAATCAAGCAGGGCCCAGTGCACTTAAAAGTATCTGCATAATCAGTTTTACATTTACTTTTATGTGACCTGTGAAGAGACATTTTGGAGAGTGGATTTGGGTCAGGGTTACGATGTATGTTCATACTTTTTTATTTTAAAAAGTACGAGTGTAAGTTCAACCACAGAAGTTACTCTCTTAGAAGAACAGATGTAAATTTGTATGGGTGTGTTTTGCTTGTACTTGAGAACTTAGCATGAATTTTCAAATGAAATTATGCTCCTAAACTCACTTTGAAAATTCGGCTTAAAGTCCACATGTTAAATGTAAGCACAGACTTTATCCGACCTCACCCAATTATAAAATTACGTAAAGCTGAAAGCTTTTCAAATGTTGTTCACATTGCACATCTGAAGCCCGGAAGTTCTTCAGAGGTTTGCTCTCAAAGGTCCCTGAAATCTCCATAAATACGTCTGCCTGATCCACGTTTTTTCTAACAGGAAGAAAAGATTCTTTGCCACAAAACAGAGAAAAGTTAGTATACCTTTCTATATTTTAAACCCAAATTGCTGCAACCCAGCACTCAGGTATAGAACAGTATGACTTAGTGCATTCTGCTGTTGTAGAGTTCTGATACTCTGGAGTGTAATCTGCTTCATCACTCTGCCATGATCCACTGCATCCCAAACAGAAGAAGTCTTCTGATTAAGCATTTAAGTTAAAGCTATCCGCAATCTTGAAGTGAATTTGGAACAGAATTTATGAATCTGTTGAATCTTGTTCTTGTTTGGCAGGAAAGGTAAGAAGAAATTAAATCTAATCTAATCTCGTAATTGGGTTCTGCAGCATGTTGTAGTTTTCTCTGACTCTGACACATTTTTTTTCCTGTTAACAACTGGGTAGAAACAAAGATCATCTCCTTTCCTGGAGCTGGCCTGGGTGGAAACAAAGATCATCTGATGTAAATAATAACACTAAGGACAATGTGCAAAATGAATATTGTAAGCACATAAATATATTTAATTCAAATACTGTCAGCAGAATAAGGTGTCATGAAAAAAATGAAAATAAAATGAAAAAATACCCGTCAAGTTTTAGCAAAGTACTGAACAATTATGTCTAGAAAGTATTTATATATTTATTGGCAGCTACATTTTCCAATGATGTGTCATGAAAATTGCATTTTATTGGAAACACTGTGAAATGGATCCAGACTGACATTCAGAGTCAGTGGCTACTTGTATGACGTTGGACATATCTTTATTACTTGTGCCTCTCGTATCCAACTCTCAATGGGTAACATCAATATATTTATCCATCTCAGTCCTCCTCCTGGTGCTGATCAATTGTGCAGTGCCCTGGAGTACAAGCAGTTCTACAATAGTTCAGGTGGCTATAAACTTTGTCACAGCCCTGCGGCTGCCAGGCCTCCCAGCACGGCTGGGGCAGCCCTCCGCCAGTTCGTGCAGCCTCCTGCCCTCGGGTGACCGTTGCTGCATGGAACACGCCGCCGCTGCCATCTTCCTCGGCCCCTGCCCTTAGGCACGCGCCATCAACCAGGTAAGTACCCAAACATTAAATGGATCCAATGCTACTAATTTTGGCAACAAGCAGTGGCTATTCCTTATTGATTAACAGCAGTTTATGGACTTCTCCTCCAGGAACTTATGCAAACCTTTTTAAACCCAGCTACACTAGCTACCTTAACCATATCCTCTGGCAATGAATTCTAGAGCTTAATTGTGCATTGAGTGAAAAATAATTCCTTCGTTTTGTTTTAAATGAGCTATTTGCTAACTTCATGGAGTGTCCTCTAGTCCTTTTAATATCTGAGAGTAAATGACTGATTTACATTAACCTGTTCAAGTCCTTTAATTTTTTTGTAGACCTCTATCATATCTTCCTTCAGTTGTCTCCAAACTGAACAGCCCTAACTTCTTTAGCTTTTCCTCATAGGGGAGCTCTTCCATGCCACTTATTATTTTGGTCTCTGTTCTCTGCACTTTCTCCAGTGCAACTATATTTTTTTGAGATGTGGGGACCAGAAATGCACACAGTATTCAAGGTGCAGTCTCACCATGGAGCAATACAGAGGCATTATGACATCCATCATTTTATTTGCCATTCCCTTCCAGAGAGCAGATTTTTAGAGTAGCAGAACCTAATTTATAGAACAATTTACCTGAGATCTGAGCTGAGAATGATCTGCTTCCTTTTAGAAAAATACTTAAATCTCACCTCTTTGCATAGGCATTTTGTATGATTTAGGTGCTGATGATTTGTGAAGGGAAGCAGGTGATTTCAGTTATTTTGTGGTTTTATTTTCCATGTGTCTTTGTATGCTGTTATAATTCTGTTTTGTTTCCTGTGTGGTGGCCACTAGAATGGCCCTAGTACCCCACCAATTAGGAGTTAGTACTTAGAAAAAGGAGTATCCCTGTTCAGCATCTCCTCCAGAGGCTGCCTGTAGTGGGTGGACCTTTTGCATATATGTAGGGGCTAAGAGAAGGAGAGATGTGGCTTTTTAGTTCAGGTTTTGGAGAGTGAGGAGCTCACATACTATTTTTCTTTAGAGTGAGGCCTATTCCTCTTACTGAGTATATTTTGTGGCTATTTCACTCCTAGCTAATCCCTGCCTGTCAGGAGGTTAGTCTCAGTTTAGAAAAGAGATTTTGGTTAATGATTTTTTGCTAATATTTGAGAAATTCACTGGAGTGAAAGTCTGGTCATTTTGGTGATGTACTGATTTTCGGTCTGATATTTGGACCAATGTCTGGAGGATGCCCTTATTTCTTTATCAAGATAACACATTTCCTCAGTTCTTAGAAGAAAAATGTAACATTTATACAGAATGCAATGCCGAACACAAATCCAATCCCTGTTTTGGGAGATGGCGAAAGTAGTTCTTTGAGGAGAAATAATAGGCTATGTGGCTCACAAGAAAAATAATTTGAATCAGGATATTTTGAAATTGGGGAAAGAATTGCAGAAGCTTAAAATAATTTGATTGCTCATGCTCACTAATTCTCAGGAAGCTCCTGCTCAATACAAGCGAGTTCAACAATCTTTAAATGACCTTTTACACACTAGGGCCAGCCGTACACATCTTTTTTTTTTTTTTAACATAAATTACTTTTGTATGGTAACAAAACAGGCAAACTCTTGTCTAATCTTGTTAGGGAGCAAAGGTCATCACATTTTATTTCCTCTTCTTCTGATAGAGATGGAAAACTGTGGGCACGGAGTAAAGATATTGGCAGGGAGTTTAGACAATTTAATGCCAACCTTTACACAGATGTTGGCACTAATAAGGGTCAATGTGAGGAGCTTTTAAAAGATTCAGTTGTTGACCTTATCAGAACAGATAGCTAAAAAGTTAAATGAACCTACTTTTAAGTACGAAGTTCACAGGGCTGAAGCGGAGCCACCCAGTTTTAAGATCTGAGGTCCGGATAGCTAAGATGCAAGCTTTTTAAAAAATTTAGTGGATCCTATAGCAAGGGATATATGCGCATTATTTAATCATATCCCCACTTGTCCTCATTTACTTTCCATGATAGGAGAGGCAATTATTACAGTGATTCCTAAGCTGGGAAAGGATTCTTACTATCTGGCCAGTTATCGCCCTATTTCTCTTTTAAATATTGATATCAAGTTGTAAGCTAAATATTAGCGAATAGATTTAAATTTGTTATTCCCTCTTTGATAACCAAAAACCAAGTGGGTGTATGGGGCAGGAGATCCTCTATGAATATCCACAAAGTGTACTTAGCCTTGGAGATATGTCATCAGCTGAAAGTAAGAGACCCCCTATTGGTTAGGGGTGTGCATTCATTTTCGCCGTATTGGCGATCCGCAACGTATATTACACTTTTCGTTATATACGTGGGGAGGCGAAACACATCGCGAGTCCCCACGAATATAACGTATTATCCGTCTAATTTGTTGCGTACCGCAGCGCGCGCTTTTCTTCGCCCCCATTAGCTATGATTTCACAAAATGGCAGCGTCCATAGCCTACATTCCGGTATCCATGCCAACCGGTCTGACCCTTTCCTGTGAGTCACACAGGAAAGGGTCGGACAGGTTGGCATGGATACCGGAATGCAGCGTATCAATGCTGACATTTTGTGAAATTCACTGAATGCAGCCAATCGCGCTGTCATTCAGTGCTCTCTGTGGATTTTATTGATGAGCCAGCACTATATATACATCAGGAAGAGGAGAGCTACGCACTTACTTTACAGCGGTGGTGTGGGGAGGTGGGGTTTGTATAAGGAGGCTGCTGCAATGAGAGATAGGCTAGTAGTAAAGACTAAAGAGAAAGAAAAAGCTATTTATTCTTTATTTTGCTGCAGTGCCAGCTAGTCCTGTTTCTGTTTGTTTGAAGCAGTTTATTTAGGTGATCTGACTGAGACGCTGTGCCAGGGAGAAAAGCTGCTAGCAATCACCATTAGGGTGTTGTGGCTGGCTGGGAGAGATATATTTTCATCCATTTTCCTGGTGTGACAAAAATTCCAGCTTTTTTAAATCGAGTTTTTTTTAATTCAAGTCACTCAGTCTCTCTATGCACTGGGCTTCAGTGGGCAGTGGGTAGTTTAACAGACTGAACCTTATTAATGGGACGGTCTGTGCAGTCAAGTCCCCAGTCTGCCTCTTTTTTGCTTACAAGCAAGCAGCATCTGTGTGCGCACCACACACCTTACATTGACAGTGACAGTGGGCAGTGGGTAGTTTAACAGACTGAACCTTATTATTGGGACGGTCTGTGCAGTCAAGTGCCAGTCTGCCTCTTTTTTGCTTACAAGCAAGCAACATCTGTGTGCGCACCACACACCTTACATTAGTGCATAGCAAGGCACCGTGACAGTGGGCAGAGGTAGTTTAACAGACTGAACCTTATTATTGGGACGGTCTGTGCAGTCTGTGCAGTCAAGTGCCCAGATTGCCTCTTTTGTGCTTACAAGCAAGCAGCGTATGTGTGCACACCACACACCTCACATTAGTGCATAGCAAGGCACTGTGACAGTGGGCAGAGGTAGTTTAACAGACTGAACCTTATTATTGGGACGGTCTGTGCAGTCTGTGCAGTCAAGTGCCCAGATTGCCTCTTTTGTGCTTACAAGCAAGCAGCGTATGTGTGCACACCACACACCTCACATTAGTGCATAGCAAGGCACTGTGACAGTGGGCAGTGGGTAGTTTAACAGACTGAACCTTATTATTGGGACGGTCTGTGCAGTCAAGTGCCCAGTCTGCCTCTTGTGTGCTTACAAGCAAGCAGCGTGTGTGCGCACACCACACAACTTACATTAGTGCATAGCAAGGCACCGTGACAGTGGGCAGTGCGTAGTTTAACAGACTGAACCTTATATTGGGATGGTCTGTGCAGTCAAGTGCCCAGTCTGCCTCTTTTGTGCTTACAAGCAAGCAGCGTGTGTGTGCACACCACACACCTTACATTAGTGCATAGCAAGGCACCGTGACAGTGGGCAGTGGGTAGGCACTACTCAGTGACATTAAATCCATAATATCAGGGAAATCTAGATGTAGTAAAGTGATTGGGACTGGCAGAGGATATTAGCAGAGGCAAGCAAATGGGACATCTATCAAATTTTGGCATGACGCATCATATGAAGAGGCAACACCCAACAAGATTACTGCCATCTGTGGATGGTGGCAGTACCAGTCGGGGGACCCCTTCCAAGCAGTGTGCAGTGGTTCAAAAGCAGCAGAGTCAGCCCACGCCCTCATCCCCTTCTAGCAGTCAGGTGGCAGGCCAGCAACCCCCTGACATGTGGCAGAAGTGACAACCCACCATGGAGGAAATGGGGTGGAGTGCGGTAACACTATCCCGGGTAGGAGGCAGGCAGCCTCAAATGTTGTAACCAGGACCATGGGGGAAATGATTTCCCTTGATGACCAGCCCTTGCAGTTAGTGGAGAATATGGGTTTCAAGTATTTTCTGAAGGTCGTAGTTCCAAATTACAAAGTCCCCTCCAGAACCACATTTAGTAGAAAGGTCATCCCCAGCCTGTACAAGCAGTGTCGCAGTCACATGCAAGCGCTGCTAGCTAAGGCAGAGGGGAGAGTGCATTTCACCTGCGATATCTGGACCGCCATGAATGCTGCACACTCTTACCTCTCCCTGACAGCACACTGGTGGGACCTGGCTGAGGCAGGGGCAGCCAGCAGCTCTATTACTGAACAAGTATCAGGGTGGAGGTGGGCTTTACTGCACACCCACCTGACGGACCAGGCCCATACCAAAGCCAATATTCTAGCATGCATCACACAGATGCTGGAGGGCTGGCAACTACACCAGTGAGGCAGGAAAACTCAGGCAGGGTTCTTTGTCACAGACAATGGTACAAACATGGTTAAGGCAATAAACGACGGGCGCTTTAAGAACATCCGATGTTTTGCATACACTCTGTACCTGGTAGTGAAGTCAGCTCTGGGATTGGATTCCAATGACAAAGAGAACAAATAACTGCATAGGTTAATACAGAAGTGCAGGAACATAGCAGCACACTTCCACAGAAGTGTGAAGGCGGGGAAGGTTCTCCGACAAAAGCAGACTGATTTGGAGATGCCAAACAAGCGTCTCATTCAAGACATTGCCACCCAGTGGAATTCCACATTTATGATGCTGGAGAGGTTAGTGGAGCTGCAGACACCCCTTCATGAACTTTATGGTACAATGGACATAGAGGTGCAGAATCCCCTAGGGCAACATGATTGGTTAGTCATGAATCAGCTAATAAAAATCCTGCAGCCCTCCAAATATGTCATGGAGAAGCTGAGTTCCAGAAGTGCCACTTTGGCTGACATCATCCCTATAGTTCATCTCCTGGATGAACCTTTGGAGGCCTTTAAACAGGAAGAGGGAATGACAGTTGAGGTGCTGCACTGTCTGGACATTTTGCAGCAGCAGGTGGAAAAGAGATTAAGGCTTTTAACAAAAGACCTTACATACATGCTCGCCACAGTCTATGATCCCCGTGTGAAAGGGAAACTCGCCCTACAGTACGATTTTCTCTTATTGGTGAAGGACCTGCTGTTAGCAAAAGTCCGTGAACAGGAGCGCCATAGGCAGAGACAGATTAGGCTTGAAGCAGAGGTGGAAACAGCGGGAACTTCAGAGAGTTGTGCTGCTAGCCCAAGCAGGAGCAGCACTGTGTCAGTGACAGATGGTACCTCCTCCTCCACTTCAGAACACCCAGGCATGTTGCCCATAAAGATTCATCTGTTGTGCGACGGGCGAGAGAGAAAGCAGCTGGCACGAGTGGCTCGGTATCTCTCAGAGCCA